>NW_006408778.1:961159-967897 GCF_000296735.1 Chrysochloris asiatica | reverse complement strand
TACTTTTAACTGATGGTATATGGAGGGGATTATAATCAATGTAATGAAACAAGTTATATGAATTGCTGAATGTGAATCTGATGATGTGCCCTGTAAACTTTCACTCAATCAACAATAAAAACCTTAAATTAAATATATATATATATTCCTAGCTATGTGGTTTCAAGTTTTGGAGTTCTACCCTGGATGTGCTTGGCTGGTATTCTGTGGGATGGCTAACAGCAAACTTCAGTGTACCTCCACCCTAGCTGACACCAAGCCGTTCCCTACCTCCATTGATTTTTGACAACTTTCAATTTTATTTGAATCATTAAGTGTATATTCCATATTACAGTTATTAATGGACATTTGTAGCAGTAGTTCATATTTTTACTTATGTTCTTATTAGCTTTAGTTTTAAACTGAATTATGGTTACTGAGGAAATCAATTTACCATTCAGCATGCCATTCACATTTTCTTTCATCTTGGATTAAAATCCCCATAATGCAATATCACTTAGTCTATATCTTCCCTGTTTCCTGTTTCAAATTCTACTTCTTTCCTACACTTTTCTGCCTTATAAACACTGTTCCTGAAAAAACATTACTGTTGATCTCATCTTTACATCTCTAGTGTTATTATTCACCAATTGTTGTTGTTAAGTGCCGTTGAGTTGATTCCAACCCCTAGCGATCTTGTATAGGGTTTCCGAGGAGAAGCTGGTGAGCTTGAATCACCGACCTTGCAATTCAAATGGCTTTGCAGTCTGGAGCATTAACCCATAGTGCCACACCAGTACTCTTTAGCTGAAATTTGAATCACAGGGTTAAGTTCCATTTCAGTCATAAAACTTGCTTAAGGGCCACAGTATCCCCAGTCTTTATTCAACCAGAAATATTGGTCTTTTTTTATGATTTAGAATTTTATTTCAAATTGTTGTTGTTGTTGTTAAGTGCCATCGAGTCGGGTCCGACCCATAGCGACCCTGTACAGGGTTTCCAAGGGTGTAAATCTTTACGGGAGTAGAAAGCCTCATCTTTCTCCCGCGGAGTGGCTGGTAGTTTCGAACCGCTGACCTTAAGGTTCGCAGCCCGATTCGTAACCACTACGCTACCAGAGCTCCAATTATATCATGGACGTTTTAATGTCAGCCATTCAGAGCAGTCAGTATTAACTGGGCACTAGTTAGTACTTCTAGTCTCTGAAACTATATTAGTCCATTGGACTGGTTATTTCCAGATGTCTTCCATTCACTTCATTCATCTTTTTTGCTAAGTGAAAATAGACTAATATGTGATGGTCATTGAAAAGGCGAGGATTTTTAATCATGAGATAATGTCCTTCTTAATCTCTTATGCTGGTTTTCTACATAAAGTTTATTTTATCAGAGATTAGTGTTGCCCTTCCTGTTCAGTTTTTTTTACAATTAAATTTGGGATGTATATACTTTTCCATTCTTTAACTTTTAATCGATTTTTGTCTTTGTGTGTAAGTTGTATCTCTTGAAGACAGCATATTGAAGGATGTTGATTTCTTATTGATACTGTCATTCTCTCTCTCTTAACTGGTTCATTAAATTCACTGACATTCCATGAAATTACCAATAGGTATGAATTAATTGTTGCCATTTTGTTTGGGTTCTTTTTTGTGATACTGCTTGTGCCTTTTTTTTCTGCATGCTTCCCTGTGCTGAGTTCATGTTCTTTGTGTTCCTTCTTGTCAGTTTATTCATAGTTTTAATGTTTCCATGTTAAGGAGCTCTGGTAGTGTAGGGGTTTGAATTGGTCTGTGAACCGCAATGTCAGCAGTTCGAAACTACCAGTTGTTCTGTGGGCTAAAGATGACGTTTTCTGCTTCTGTAAAGAGTTACAGCCACAGAAACCCCGTATAGGATTGTTAAGAATTGGAAACGACTCCATGGCACATCACCACTACCACCATGTTCTCTTTGCATTTTTATTTTTTCAGCATGTAGTGAAGTATTAACTTTCTTTGAGGCTACCTTCAATTCTATTAACTTCTTCCATTTAAAACAGTTTATTTTATCCTGTAATCACCATCTGGGTATTTGTTCATATATTTTTATGTTCTTTCACATTATAATTGTTTTTCTTTTAGATTGACCTCTCAGTCCCTCTTAATTTGTTCTTTTTTTTTTTCCTTTAAGTTTTTATTGTTAATTTACTGATAGTTTACATGGGAGAACCTCAGCTGTACATTAATCCTATTACAGCCTGTCCAGATACCAATTATTCACTATTGCAATGGTTGCAATTTCATCATGCATCATCAAACAACCCAACAGTATACACTACAAGCTTTCCACCCAGCTATCTGCACACAATCCCACTCCATCCCTGAGTCCAGAGACCACAGTCACTCCATCTCTCCATGGCATTGTATCTGCCATAATAACTTGTTCTCTGGATAGTGTCCCACACTCTGCTCTTCTCCCTAGATGGTTCCAAAGTCCTTTGCTCCCAGACTGAAAAATCAAACAATCCCCTCTTGTTACAAAATGTCTACATTTACATTTCCAACATTCACAGTCAGTCCAGATAGCAATTTTTCACTATTGAACCACAAGAATCTTATCCCTATCTCTTTTCACCAGCCCTATCTAGACAGGTTGAAAACAACTTAAAGGGGATTCTACCTTCCCCTGCACCCTCTGAGACTAGGCTCCCTCTTGAAAGCTTGTAAGCGAGTCACTAGTTGCCTTTGTAGTCCCCCATTTTGGGTAGCCAATGTCAACCCTGTTTACCGAGGGAGTGGTAATGATGCTCTCTGTAAACACTCTTTCCCTCTTTTGAGCTACTACATTCATAAGTATAGATCAAGTTCAATTAAATTGTAGCAGATGACTCTTTTTTTTTCTCTGTTTTTCTTCCTCTAATCAAGGAATGATCTTCCAGCCATTGAAGCCAGTTCAAGTGAGAACTGTCTGCAAGTTTGGGTGTTCTTGTGCATCTTCCCTCACTTCATATCACCTGGATGCTTCACTTTCCAAACTAGTACTCTGTGCCTATGTCCCTGTCCCTGAATCCAGGAGTCCTGAGGTCTCAACACACTACTGGTTAAACAGGTCTCAATCAAGGTTGACAGGAGTCTATTGAACCTGGTCAGACTTAGCTCACAATTTCATTGCTTTTTTCCTCCCATTCTTGTTCTCAGTTGGCCAGAGTGATCATCAGCAAAACCATATGCCTGCTCATGTATTCCCCTTGAGTCTCAGTCTTGGAATGGGGTTTGCCCTGAGGGAACCTGACTACTTGCCTTGATCTTGTAGTAGTCCACCAGACTGCAGTTATTGTTTTTGATATTTCCTTCTGGTCTTTCTTTCATGAAGTATCTTCTTTTCTTCTAGTTTCTCCAGGCTGGTCTGCTTGTCCTTTCAAGTGGAAATTTCTCACTTCAGAAACTTCTGGATGGGGATCTGTATTCCACCTATGATCTTATGCAATACAAAGGCTCCAAAGGAAGCCTCCTTCACTGGGCAAGTTCTAGTACCATTTTAGGTATTCCGATCATTTATAGGCTAAAGACAGAGTTACAAGCTTTTATGGTGATGTTTCTAGCTATTCCTTTCTCTCTGCCTAAAGCGTCTCTTTTCCAATAGTAGCAAGGGAAACCAAGATTCAACAGACAGCCAAACATCTTAATATTATTTCCCCTCTTTACCCATCCCACCATGCCTCAAATCCTGTATCCCAGAGCCCTGTTGTCCCAAGGATGAGCACACATCACTCTTTGCCTTTGTCCCACTTAGCACATGCAAAACGGCCTAAATATTGTCCCATCCCACTTGTTCTTCCATTCCCCTTCCAATTCTTGTGTATTGCCCCTCATCCAGCATGCAAAGTATCCTGTGTCTATTCCCTACCCTGTGCTCCACATTCCCCTCCATCCCCTCACCCCACCCCATACACCCTGGTAACCAGCAAATAATATCCCCCCCCCTCCTTATAATGTTGTTACTTTTTCTTAAGCTTTTACAATAATGGTCCTATGAAGTATTTTTTGGTTTGACTGAATAATTTCAGTCAGCATAATGCCCTCAAGGTTCATCCATGCTATGTGGTGACTTGAGCTTTCTTGTTATTCTTCAAGGTAACATAATATTCCATTATGTGTATGTACCAAAGTTTGATTATCCATTCTTCAATTGATGGTCAGTTAGGCTATCTTCATCTTTTTGCTCTTGTAAATAGTGTTTCTATGAACACTGGTTTGCATATATATGTCCTCGTGTTAGATGGCTCATATTTATTGTGGATAAATACCAAGTTGAGGAATTGCTGGATCATAAGGTATTTCTATTTCCAACTTTCTGAGGAAGCGCCATTCTGTTTTCCAGTGTGGATAGACCATTTTGAAACCCCACCAGCAAAGTAGGAACATTCCAATCTCTCTGGAACCTCACCAGCATTTCTCTAATGACTAGTGATAATGTTTGTTGGCTTCCCGGATGTGTCATTACAAAAGATTCTTTCCCATTCTGTGGGTTCCCTTTTTACTTTTCTAATTAAGTCTTTTGAGGCACATAAGTTGTTAATGCACTCATCTATTTTCTCTACTTTTGTTTGTGTAGTTTTCAAAATGTTTGGTAGTCTGTGTATTCCCTTAATTAGTTCTCTCACATTTGTCCCCATTTTTCATTGATGGCCTTCAGAAATCTGGGATTCACATTTAGGTCTTTAGTGCATGTCGAGTTGGTTTATGCATAAGATGTGAGGTGAAGGTCTTGTTTCAGTCTTTTGCATATCACTTTCCAGTTTTGCCACCACCATCTGTTGAAGACTATCACCTCCCCAATGTATATATTTAGGTGTTTTATTTCAAGTTTCTTTATCTCTTATGTTGGTTTTTGCCTTCAAGCATATTTTATCAGAGATCAGTATTGCCAGTCCTGCTTGTTATTTTTTGCCATTAAAGTGGTATGTATATGTTTTTTCATCCTTTATCTTTTAGTCTGTTTTTGTCTATGTGTGCAAAGTGTGTCTCTTGCAGGCAGCATATTGAAGCATCTTGTTTTCTTATCCATTCTGCCACTCTCTGTCTCCTCATTGGAACATTTAATCCATGGACATTCTGTGTAATTATCAATAGATAAGAATTAATTACTGTCATTATGTTAATTTTTGTGGTGCTGTTTAAACTTTGTTGTGCATGCCTTCTTGTTCTGCGTTCCCATTTTTTTGTGACTTTCCTCTTAGTTTTAATGTTTCCTTTTCTATTTGGATATTCATTTTTATGGTAAGTTGTGAAGCATTAACTTTCTTTGAGGTTACCCTATAGTCTACTAAATTTTGCCTCCAAAGAGAGCCTATTGTATCTTGCATTCCACCCGACCTCCTCACAACTTAGATCTCTGTTCCTATATTTTCCCATGTCTTTGACCTTGTTATTATTTTAATCTTTGAGTAGCCTCACAGATCCTGTGAAATAGTTGTTGTAATTTTGTTCTGTTCTGAACTCTGCTATATGTGACTGAATTCTTGGTGATGTTGCCACATCTGATAATCTCTGTTTATCGTCTGCTCTTGTAGGATTTCAATCCAAAGAATTCCCTCTTGTTGTTTTGAAATGCTGGATTGTCTTTTTCTTTTTTTCTTTTTTTTAATGTTTTATTGTGAATTATATGATAGTTTACATGGGAGAACTTTAGTTTTACATTCATTCCATCGTATGCCATGGTTCCAATCGCCTCCATGCATCATCAACCACCCAAAGGGTATATCCCAGAAACCCACCCCCTACACTTCCCCCTCTTCCCCCCCCCCCCAGTTTTCAGCGCACAGTCCCTTTCCCTCTCTGGGTCCAAAGTCCCCAGTCGCTTCATCACTCCACGTCATCATCACTGTCTCCATCTCAGGCATCACTGTTACTCTGGGCAGAGTCCCGCTCTCGGCTCTTCTCCGTTGATGGTCCCAGAACCTCCGCTCCTATCCTGGAGAATTAATCACTTCCTTCCTTGTTACAAAACTAATACCTTTGCATTTCCAACCCTCATAATCCATCCTGATAAGCATTATTCACTACAGTATCACAAGTTATCCATCTGTATCTCCTTTCATCAGCTCCGCCCAGACAGATTGAATAGAACCTACTGGAGATTCTGCCTACCGCCATGCTCCCTAGCACCAGGTTCCCTCTTGAAAGCTTGTAAGCCAGTCACTTCTTGCCTTTGTAGACCTCCCCTCCCCATTTGAGTATCCAATGTCCAAGCTGCCCTTCTCTGTCCACTCTGTGTGTGTGTGTGTGTGTGTGAATGTTTCTTGCTGTGAGGACTTGTTCCCTTTTTTGAGTCTCTGCTCCATAGGTCAAGTTCATCAGACTGTATCAGCTCACTCTCTCTCTCTCTCTTTTTTCTTTTCTTCTTTTTCCCCTCTTCTTTCCTCTCCTGGTTGAGTTCCGATCATCCAGTCATCTGGTTCAGGACAAGTGTGGGCGCCCCTGTGCATATGTCCTCTCTTCCCGTCAGCCAGTAGCTCCACTCTCCTTTTTGAGTCCTCTGTGGCCACACCACTGACTCTTGGCCCAAGAGTCCCCAGACCTCTTCACACTGTTTGCCAACTACGTCCCCAACTGGGTCCACAGAAGTCCAGTGAACATTTTAGGGCTTAGCTTGCCACTTCATTGCTGCTTTTACCCCACTTCTCCCCATCGGTGATGTGTGTGGTCACCAATCAGAGCGTGCATTTCCATTGAGTCTTAGTATTGGAAGGGGGTTTGTGTTGAGAGGACCTGGCCACTTG
>NW_006408778.1:948991-959139 GCF_000296735.1 Chrysochloris asiatica | reverse complement strand
GTCGTTGGAATCTGGATTGGGATTGCATTATATGTGTAAATTGCTTTGGGCAGTATTGACATTTTCACAATGTTAAGTCTTCCTATCCAAAAACCTGGTACATTCTACCATTTTTGTAAGTCTCTTTTGGTTTCTTGTAGTAGTGTTTGTAGTTTTCTTTGTATAAGTCCTTTGTTTCCCTGGCTACATTTATTCCTAGATATTTCATCCTTTGGGTGGCTATTTTAAAATGGTATTGCTTTTCTAATGTCCTTTTCAACACTGTCATTTTTGGTATAGCGGAATCCAACTGAATTTGTATGTTAATCTTATAACCTGCCACTTTGCTGAATCTTCCAATGAGGTCTAGTAGCTTTTTTACTGAGTCTTTGGGGTTTTCTACATATAGGATCATATCGTCTGCAATTAGGGAGAGTTTTACTTCCTCTTTGCCAATTTGGATGCCTTTGATTTCCCTGTCCTGCTGTATAGCTCTTGCTAAGGCTTCCAACACAATATTGAATAGAAGTGGTGACAGAGGACATCCTTGTCTGGGAAGCCTCTTCAACCAGTGAGAGAAAGCTGAGCAAATGGAATGCACATCCGCATCTCCCATATAGGGTTTCCAAGGAGTGGCTGGTGAGCTTGAACCGCTGACCTTGCAGTTCAAAAGGCTTTACAGTGGCACCTTAACCCACCGCGCTACACCGGGAAGCCTCTCAAACCAGTGAGAAAAAGCCGACCAAATAGAACTCACATCCGCGTCTCCCAACCTTGCATTTCCAAAGGCTTTACAGTGGCACCTTAACCCGCCATGCTACGCCAAGACGCCTCTCCAACCAGTGAGAGAAAGCCGACCAAATGGAACGCACATCCGCGTCTCCCATCTAGGGTGTCCGAGGAGCGGCTGGTGAGCTTGAACTGCTGACCTTTCAGTTCAAAAGTATTGGCGGCGGGGTGCCTTAACCCACAGAACTACATCAGGACCCCTCTGAACCCAGTGCAAAAAGGCCGACCAAATACACGTCTCAGCTTGGGCTGAGTGTGTGTGAGTTCCTGGCAGAGGAAACTGCCAGCAGTGAGGGTGGGTCGTGGCCACTAGGCTAAGCTCCTAACTCTATTCACCGAATGTAGGTGCGCAAACCATGAGCTTACCTATTACCCTACACCAAAGAAAAAAATAAAATCGGACCCACACAAAATCGGCAGAGTATACTGTGCACCTTTTTGTTTCCTCTTTCTTTTCCAAGGTTCCCGCAGCGTGCCTTCGCCACATCTCTGCAGCTCCTGTTTCATCCTGCTGTCTGGATTCGCCCAGGATGTGGCCTCAGGCCTCCGTGCCTGGCCGGCAGATCCAAAAGTATGCGATTTCCTGCCTCAGCTCCAATTTCCACAGGATATAAGTCCTCAAACCTTTAAACTATTCCTATCTCTGTGGGTCCAAGTCTTGGAGCCCTGTCCTGCCTCTTTCTTGCCTGGAATTCCAAGTTATTGTTGATGGTGACCTTCACCACACCTTCACCCTAGCTGCCATCAAGCCCCGCCTCTGGATTGTCTTTTAAGAATTGTCTTAGCTTCTGTTTATCCTGGAATGTTTAGATTGGACCATTGGATTTGATTAAGAATTTTGCTGGGTAGATGATTCTTGGTTTGCTTTTTTTTTTTCTTTTTTTAAGTATTTTTAATGTGTTTGTCCATTGCCTTCTTGACTTCATGGTTTCTTCTGAGAGGTCAGAGCTTAATTTGATTTACTTGCTTTTGTACATAATACTTCTCTTGTTGCTGACTGGTTTAGGACTCTCTACTTATCTTTGATTTTGGATATCTTGATTATGATATGTATTGGTGATTTTCTTTTGGGGGTCTATCTTTCCTGAAGGTCATTCAGCTTCTTGAATGTTTATCTTCTCATCCTTCAAGATGTTAAGGAAATTATCTTCCAGATTCTCCTCAACAGTCTTCTCTGTGGACTTATGTGATTCTTCCTGTTTGGAATGCCAATAATTCTTAAGGTTTTTTCTTTTGTTTTTTTTATCATTTGTTCTGCTTGTACTTCTATCTTAACAGTATTGAGAGATTTGTCTCCCAGGTTTCTGGTTCTGGCTTCCATCTCTTCATTTCCACTCCTTTGCCCTTTCAGTATATTGTCCATTTCTGATATCATTATTATTAATCTTATTGGTGTCTTTTTGCAGGTTTTGAGTTGTTTCTAATGATAGATCTATCTTATTTGACGGTTCCTGTAGTGCATTCCTGAAGTCTTCCTTATTTTCCTTAACCCTCTGGGGAGCATTTAAAGTTGTCGACATATCATTCTTCTGAATTCTTTCTCAGGCAGATCCAAAGCCTCCTCTTCTTCTATTGGGAAGTTTCCTCCAGCTCATTCGTCTCAGTTACTCTTTTCTGTTTTGTGTTTAATTCTTAAGTCATTTTCAATACTTAGATATGTTTTCAATGATTAAATGAGTGTATGTTGTTGTGTTGTTAAGCTTATTGTGTGCCTCCTGTTGCATGTGGTTTGGAGATAGGCTTCCTTTCAAGTCTCTTATTACTCAGCTGCAGGCTATCTTAGCAAGTGATTTCTATCTTTGTAATGTCTAGTAGCTGGTCTTGGCTCTGGTCTTGATGGTGCGATTTTATGCAGTATGCTTGTAGCTTGGCTATATGACCATGATTGCTGTCGATTGTTGCATAACATACGGAGAGAAAGCTCCCATGCCCAGGAAAAGGTGAGAACTTTTGGAACATAAACAAAACCAATATGTAAGCAGAGACAAAAACCACCACACAAAACCAAAAATAAAATCATACCCAACTGTACAGTAACCTTTTCTGCTCATGTCAGCATGTGTGTGCAGTAGAAACCTCCAGCATGGGTTTGATATACACTCAATCAGTCCCCTTCTCTTGCCACCAACATGGAGGTGTGCAGGTAGATATTAAGAAATGAATTGAAGAAAGATTGTCCACTATTTTTATCTCTGAATGTCAGTTGTATGTACAGTGTACCTACACATACATATCTGTGTATGTACAATGCAGTTCTCAAAATTGCTGCATCCTTGGAAATAATAGTTGGTGTTGGCTCTTGTCTTTTATGTTTGGGTTTAACAAAGTTAAAATATGGTTTGGCTCTATGGCCATACCTGGTGTTGCATTTTAAGTAAGGCAAGAATAAAGGGTTCCACCCAGGTTAACTTTAGTGCTATGTCCCAGAGACAGATGTCAAAAGAAGCAGCTAAAGGTTTAGTTTCTGGGACCACTGGAGCTTTCAGGTAATTCTTCTTTGTGCCATGAGAAAATTGTACCCTGTGTGTGCAATGCTGGACCCTTCTGGGTGTGTGCGCCCACCTGCCTGAAGGTATCAAGTTTGGCAAAGAAAGAGCAACAAGGGAGAGGAGAAAATTAAAGTTAAAAAAAAAAATGACATCACACCTTTTTTCCAGATGACACTCTGTGACTTCAGTACTGTACCATCCTGGCTGTGTACCCATACTCTGATATCTTCCCAGGATGATGGGCCCACAGGAAGCATCCCAATCAATTCAGAAATCATTGTGTATTCCTACTACATTCAGATTTCTCCACAGATGGGCATAGCAAACTGATGCCTCCCATCCCACTTTTTATTAGACCTGATATTCTGGAACGGTTTTGGAAAAGTGTCTTCTCTGGTGTTTTTGTGCCTGCACTGAGGCACCTCCCCAATCTGTCTCTGCTTCTTCTGTTAACTATAGAATTTGTTTCATTAACTGTGTTTCAAACTGTTGGCAATCCTCTGATGTGATTTTGTCTGCTTTGGCAATTAAGGGGATGATACTCTATTTTTCATTTAAATCCTTCATAAATTCAATATACAGTGGTTTAAGCCCAAATCATGAGGGAGCAAAGAAGTATAAACAACACTGCATATCTTGTCAGGCATCTGACAGCAGTTCACTTGAGATTCTGCATTTAAGTAGTCCTCAAACTTATTATCAGTGTAATCAATATTAAATTTCTACTTCATCGCCAAATCCTGGGTTATCGACTATCATGAGTAGTAATTGAACTCCACCTTCTTTGTTTAAAACTTTGGATTGTTGCACTGATACAGTTGTTTATACTGTAGGGGGAGAACCTGGATACTAGGGAGAATACAAATAGGTGAGGAGTTATGAGTTGATTAACGTTGACTTCCCCCATCCAGATTCAAATACTACCGTAACTGTGAATTCAAAACCTCTCTTCACTGATTATCTGTTTACTTGATTGAGGAGATTTGCAAAACTTACATAGCTTTCAAGATTATTCCAGTGAGCCATAGTGCTGCTTTTGAGGCTCATCTCCTCAGCATAAGTGAATCTCTCACTGTCTGACATTCCTTTCCCCCTTGGCTAACAGCCCCAGCACAGATCAGCCCACAAATTTTCCAAAGCCTCCTACCAGATTCTGTGTCTTAGTCACCCAGCATCATTGCTCCACTTAGGCACTCCAGAGAGGGCAGATTTGCCATGGTATTTTTAATAGCCTCATAAGTAAGTTAAAGTTGACCCTGAATAAAGAAGCCCAAACATTAATTGATTCATTTGAATTATAATTTTGTAGAAGAGTATGGTCTTCCAGAAGAACAATCAAATCTGTCTTGAGAGAAATACATCTAGAATCCTTGTAAGATTCAGATGGCAAGACTTTGTCTTTCATACTTCAAACATGTTATCAGGAGGGAAAATCCCATGAAGAAAGACATCATGCTTGGGAAAGTAGAGGGTCTGACTCCCACCAAGATGGATTGACACAGAGGCAACAGTAGACTCAAATGTAGAAATTGTGACGATGGTTCAGGCTCAGGCTATGTTTTGTTTTGTTGTATACAATGTTGCTATGAGTTAGAAATGACTCAATGGCGTCTAACAGCAACAATAACAACAAAATAAGCATTCCTGCTGCCAAATTATTCCTGTCATCTCTAAAGTCAATACTGTTGCCTTGTCATTCAGAGTTTCTGACACACTTAGCATGTGGTTAGCATACTGTGTCTCTCGCACAGTAATACATGGCTGTGTCCTCAGAGCTCAGACTGCTTAGATCCATATAGGCTGTGCTTGTGGACTTTTCACTGGTCATGGTGACTCTGCCCTGGAACTTCTGTGCATAGTTTGTTCCACCAGTGCCTGGATATATATTTCCGATCCACTCAAACCCATGTCCAGAGATCTGATGCATCCAATTCATATAGTGGTCAGTGAAGGTATATCCAGATGTCTTGCAGGAGACCTTCACTGATGACCCAGGCTTCTTGAGTTCAGCTCCAGATTGCACCAGCTGGACCTGGGATTGGCCACCTACTGAGAGTAAATTGGGGTGGATGAAATTCAACAAGAATACCCAAAACCCCTTCCCCATTCCTGAGATTGGGAACTATTTTACCTGTAGTTGCTGCAACCAACAAGAAAACTCTCAAAGTCCAATCCATGGTTAGACAGCTGTTATCCCAGAACATCTAATGGTTTGATCATAGACTAACCTCCCAGATCCTATGAATTTGTACTTTTTTTTTTTTCTTCTTTAAGTTTTATTGTGAATTTACTGATAATTTACATGGGAGAACATCATCTTTACATTAATCCTATATTTCATTTCACTGCAACGGTCACAATTCCCTCATGCATTATCAAACAACCAAATGGTATACTCCAAAAGCCTCTATATAGCTCTCAGCACAGAACCCCTCTACATCCCTGAGTCCAGAGTCCACAGCCACTCCATTTCTCCACATCATCATTTTTGCCACAATCTCTGATGTGACTGGTTCTCTGGATAGTGTCCTGTACTCCGCTCTTCTTACTAGATGGTCCCAGGGCCCTTCGCTCCCAGATTGCAAAATCAAACACTCCTCTCTTGTTGTTACAAAACGTCTACATTTACATTTCCAACACTCACAGTCAGTCCAGAGAGCAATTATTCACTAAAGAAGCACAAGAATCTTATCCCCATCTCCTGTGACCAGCCCCATCTAGACAGGTTGTAAACAACTCAGTGGAGATTCTACCTGCACCTGTACCCTCTGAAACTAGATTCACTCTTTAAAAATAATAATAATAATAATGTTTTATTGTGCATTATATGATAGTTTACATGAGAGAGCTTTAGTTTTATATTCATTCCATCATATATCATCTCATTACCATGGTTCCAATCCCCTCCATGCATCATCAACCAACCAAAGGGTATACCCCGCAAGCCTGCCTCCCAGTCATCAGCGCACAGTCCCTTTCCCTCTCTGGGTCTAAGGTCCCCAGTCGCTTCATCACTCCACGTCATGGTCTCTGTCTCTATCTCAGGCATCTCTGTCTCTCTGGGTAGGTCCCGCTCTAGGCTGTTCTCCGTTGACGGTCCCAGAGATCTCCGCTCCTATCCTGGAGAATTAATCACTTCCTTCCTTGTTACAAAGCATCTAGCTTTGCATTTCCAACCCTCACACTCCATCCTGATAAGCATTATTCACTACAGTATCATGAGTTACCCATCTGTGTTTCTTTTCATCAGCTCCGCCCAGAAAGATTGATTGTACCCAGTGGAGATTCTGCCTTCCTCCGTGCTCCCTAGCACTAGGTCCCCTTTTGAAAGCTTGTAAGCCAGTCACTTATTGCCTTTGTAGACCCCTCTCCCCATTTGAGTATCCAATGTCCCAGTTGCCCATCTCTGTCCACTCTGTGTGTGGAGGGGGTGGGAGTGTTTCTTGCTGTAAGGATTTGTTCCTTCTTTTGAGTTGCTGCTCCATAGGTATAGGTCAAGTTAATCAGATTGTATCAGCTCACTCTTTTTTTTTTTTTTTTTCTTCCCCTCTTCTTTCTTCTCCTGTTTGAGCTCCGATCATCCAGTCATCCGGTCCAGGACACGTGGGTATCATCTGCAAGTGTGGGTGGTCCTGTGCTCATGCCCTCTCTTCCTGTCAGCCGGTGGCTCCACTCTCCTCTCAAATCCTCCATGGCCACGCCACTTACTCTGGGCCCAAGAGTCCCCAGGCCTCCTCACACTGATTGCCAACCAGGACCCCAACTGGGTTAACAGAAGTCCACTGAACATTATAGGGCTTAGCTTGGACTTCATTGCTGCTTTTACCCCTTCCCCCCATCGATGATGTGTGTGGTCACCAGTCAGAGCATGCATTTCTGTTGAGTCTTAGTCTTGGAAGGGGGTTTGCAGTGAGAGGACCTGGCCACTTGCCTTGATGTTTCCTAGGGTAGCTTTTTGTTTGTTCTTGTAGTAACAGTCCATCTGCCTCCATTTTTCCTGCAGGTCTTTCTTTCAAGAGGTATATTTTATTCTTCTAGCTGCTCCAGGCTGGTCTGCTCGTCCTTTCAGTGGAGATTTCTCATCTCTGGAGATCTGGATGTGGTTCTGGTTTCTACCTATAGTTTTATGTATTGGAAAGGCTCCACAAGAAGCCTTGTTCACTGGGTATGCTGTAGTCCCATTTTAGGTATTCCAATCAGTCATAGGCAGAAGACAGACTTACAAGCCTTCTAGTGTGGTGTTTCTGACTATTCCTTTCTTTCCCTCTCCAGTGTCTGTGCTGCCTGGTCAGGGAAGCACTGGAAGTTCTCTAGATTCCCTCTTGAAAGCTTGTAAGCCAGTCACTTCTTGCCTTTGTAGTCCCCCATTTTGGATAGGTAATGTCAACCCTGATTACCAAAGGAGTGGCAATGATCCTCTCTGTAAACATTCTTTCCCTCTTTTGAGCTACTATATTCATAAGTATAGATCAAGTGTATCAAACTGTAGCAGGTACCTCTATCTTTTCCCCTTTTTTATTTCTTTAATGAAGGACTGACCTTCCAGCCATTGAACCCAGGTCAAATGGGTACTATCTGCAAGTATGTGTGTTCTTGTGTATCTCTCCACACTTCATATCAGCTGGATGCTTCACTCTCCATGCTAGTACTCTGTTGCCATGTCCCTGTCCCTGAGTACAGGAGTACTCAGGTCTCGACACACTACTGACTAACAAGATCTCAATCAAGGTTGACAGGAGTCTATTGAACCTGGTCAGACTTAGCTCACAAATTCATTGCTATTTTTCCCACATTCCTGTTCTCGCTAGACCAAAGTGATCATCAGCAAGACCATATGACAGCTCATGGATTCCCCTTGAGTCTCAGTATTTGAAGGGTGTTTGCCTTGAGGGAACCCAATCACTTGACTTGATATGGTAGTAGTCCACCAGATTCCAGTTATTGTTTTTGATATTTCCTTTTGGTCTTTCTTTCAAGAAGTATCTTATTTTCTTCTAGCCTTTCCAGGCTGGTCTGCTTGTCTTTTCAAATGGAAATTTCCCACCTCAGAAAATTCTGGATGGGGATCAGTATTCCACCTATGATCTTACGCAATACAAAGACTCCGAAGGAAGCCTCCTTCACTGGGCAAGTTCTAGTCCCATTTTAGGCATTCCAATAAGTTATAGGCTGAAGACAGACTTACAAGTTTTTTATAGTGATGTTTCTGACTATTCCTTTCTCTCTGTCTCAAGCATCTCTTTTGTAATTGTATTCAAGGGAAACCAAGATTTAAACAACAACCAAACATCTTAATAATATTTCCTATTTTACCCATTCCACCATCCCTCCCTCAAATTCGGTATCCTGGAGCCCTGTTGTGCCAAGGATGAGCATATACATCACTATTTATCTCTGTCCCACTTAGTGCATGCAAAACTGCCTAAATGTTCTCCTATCCCACTTGTTCCTCCATTTCCCTTCCCATTCTTGTGTATTGCCCCTCATCCAGAAACCAAAGTATCCTGTGTCTATCCCCTATCCTGTGATCCACATCCCCTCCATCCCCTCACCCCACACCATATGCCCTGGTAACAAATAAATAATATTTTCCCCCTTATACTGTGGATACTTTTCTTAAACTTTTACAATAATGGTCTTATGAAGTATTTCTCCTTTTGACTGACTAATTTCACTCAGCATAATTTCCTGAAGGTTCATCCATGTTATGCGGTGACTTGAGCTTTCTTTTTATTCTTCAAGGTAGCATAATATTCCATTATGTGTATGCACCAAAGTTTGTTTATCTATTCTTCCATTGATGGACATTTAGGATGTCTCCATGTTTTTGTTATTGTATATAGTGTTGCTATTGTATATGGTATTTGCCATTTTGAATATGAAAACATCATGGTTTACTATGCAGGGAATGACAAATTGAAAAGGAATGGTGTTACATTCATCATCAAAAAGAACATATCCAGATCAGTCATGAGGTACAATGCTGTAAGTGATGGGATAATATCCATGTGCCTACAGGGAAGCCAAGTTAATACCACTATTATTCAAATTTATGAACCAACCACTAAAGCCAGTGAAGATGAAATAGAAGAATTCTACCAACTTCTTCAACCTGAAATTGATCAAATATTCAATCAGAGGTATTGCTCATTACTGTTGATTGGAATGCAAAGGTTGGGAGCAATGAGGAAGGTTCGGTAGTTGGAAAATTTGGACTTGGTGACAGAAATGATGCTGAAGAGTGAATGACAGATTTCTGCAAGACAAATGATTTGTTTATTTCAAATACCTTCTTTAGACAGCATAAGAGACAACTATGCACATGGACCTCACCAGATGAAACACATAGAAATCAAATAGACTACATCTGCGGAAAGGGAAGATGGAAAAGTTCCATATCGTCAGTGAAATAAAGGCCAGGGGCAGACTGTGGAACAGGCCATCAATTATTGTTATGCAAATTCAAACTTAAGATTAAGAAAATGAAAATGAGTCCACCAGAGCCAAAATATGACCTTGAATTTATCCCACCTGAATTCAGAGACCATCTGAAGAACAGATTTGTTGCATTAAACACTAAAGACCAAAGACCAGAAGAGTTGTGGGGTGACATCAAGAACATCATACATAGAGAGAGCAAAAAGTCATGAAGAAGACAAGAAAGAAGGAAAAGGTCAAAATGGATGTCAGGGGAGACTCTGAAACTTGTTCTCCAGTGTAGAGGAGCTAAAGCAAATAGAAGAATTGAAGAGGTCCAAGAGCTGAACAGAAAATTTCAAAGATCAGCTTGAGAAGATAATACAATATGCAAAGACTTGGAACTAGAAAACCAAAAGGGAAAAACACGGTCAGCATTTCTCAAGCTGTGGGAACTGAAGAAAAAATTCAAGC
>NW_006408778.1:946784-947520 GCF_000296735.1 Chrysochloris asiatica | reverse complement strand
GTATTTTCAATAACCTCATATGGATGCAAAAGCTGGACAGTGAATAAGGAAGATCATAGAAGAATTGATGCCTTTGAGTTGTGGTGTGGGAGGAGAATAGTAAAAGTGCCATGGACTGCCAAAAGAACCAATAGATCTGTTTTGGAAGAAGCGCAGCCAGAGTGCTCCGTAGAGGCCAGGATGGCTAAGCTTCGTCTCTCATACTTTGGACATTTTGTCAGGAGGGAACAGTCGCAGGAGAAGGATATCATGTTTGGTAAGATGGAGGGTCAAAGAAAAAAGAGGAAGAACACCAATGAGATGGATTGCCCAGGTGGCAGCATCGATGGACTCCAGTGTGGCAACAGTAGTGAGGTTGACCCAGGATCGGACATTGTTTCATTCTGCTGTGCATAGGGTCGTTATGGCTCGTGTTTATTGTGGATAAATACCAAGTAGAGGAATTGCTGGATCATAAGGTACTTCTATTTCCAAATTTCTGAGGAAGTGCCATACATTTTCCTGTGTGGTTGGACCATTTTGAAATCCCACCAGCAAAGTAGAAGGGTTCCAATCTTGGTGCATCTTTGACAGCATTTATTCTCCCCTACTTTTTTAGTTTTTGCTGATATTTCTGATGTGAGATGATATCACATTGTGGGTTTTTTTTCTTTTTTTTTTTTTAATTAAATGTTTTTATTTTGCATTGAGTGAAAGTTTACAGGGCACATCATCAGCTTCACATTCAACCATTCAT
>NW_006408778.1:936600-937919 GCF_000296735.1 Chrysochloris asiatica | reverse complement strand
TGTAGAAAACAAAGCCAAACTCAAAATCAAAAACAAAAATGGGGTTTTCCGATAGTGGAAGGGAGGCTATGTGACCTCCAGGCAACACCAGTTGGGTAGCAAACAAAATCAGAAGCAAAGTAAAAAACAAATGTGATAATGAGATAATAATGAAGCAAGACAATAAAAGAACAACCGCATGAAAGAAGGGACAGAAATCAAAAACAAAAGAAAGAGAAAAAGAAAAGAGAGAAAGGATTCAGCCCCATAAAAAATGAGATTAAACAAGGCGGCTTCTAGTCACACATACAAACCACAGGAATAAAAAAAAAAAAAAATTAAAACAACTACAATAAAGAAAACAAAACCCTTTATCGGTTTTATGAGGAGCAGCTGGTGGGGGCGGTCTACCGATCTTGCAGTTCAAAGCGCTCTGCAGTCTGGTCCCTTAACCCGCAGAGCAAAAAAGAAAGAAAGAGAGGAAAGCCTAACCATGTATCCTTTATAGGGTTTCTAAGGGGCAGCTGGTGGGCCCGAACTTCTGGCCCTATAGCTCAACGGTTTCTGTAGTCTAGTCCCTTAATCTGCCAGGGCACAGCAGGATTGCTTTGTTACTGTTGGAGCAAATCTCCTCAGGGCGTCTCCCCTTGTGCCGGCTTGTGCCTTGCTGGCAGGGTTTGAGCCTTGGAGGTTAGGTAGTGGGCTAGCCTGTGTTGCTGGGTCGGGGAAGCGCCGGGCGTCCCTCCCCTAATGCTCTTTTATAGGGTTTCTGAGGAGCGGTTGGTGGGCGTGGACCCCTGACCCTGTAAATCAGGTGTCCTTGTAGTGGCACCCCAACCCTCAGGGCCACGTCGGGGCTCCTGCTGAACCTTCTAAGATAAAAGATAATAATAAAAATAAAGGGGGGACCCAAATGGGGTTCCCCAGTGGGTGCTCGCGGCTGGAGGTGGGCTGCCTGCCCCCGCGCTCCGCCATTCAGTTGAGCGTGAGGTGAGCTGCTTGCTGGCGCACGCCCGGCAGGGCTGAGGGACACTGTTTGGTTCAGCGGGGGGCGGGTCGCTCGCTTTTGCGCGTCTGGCAGGCCTGGGGTATGTGGCTCGGGCAGGCTGGAAGCTGCTTGCCTGTGTGCGTGCGTGCCTGGCGGGCCCCAGGAACACACGGGTCAATTGGGCAGAGCAGGAGTGGCTCAGGCAGGTCCAGTCGGCGCCTGATGACGTCAGACAGTCGCCACTTCTCTTTTTTCTGCAGGCTTTTTTATTTTTATTTTTTCCCTCTTCCTCTCCTAAGCTAACTTCCCTCTGTCCACTGTATGTGCAGAAATCCCCCCTTGGGGTAGGTGT
>NW_006408778.1:930701-936373 GCF_000296735.1 Chrysochloris asiatica | reverse complement strand
GGGCCGTGAGACTGTGAATTCCCACCTGAGAGGCTCAACTCACGAGCTTCCCCTCCCTGATGCCGGAGCCCCTACTCACAAGCACCATCTGACCGCCCTGGCAAACCGGCTCCAGGTGACTTTTTAAAGTCAATCTGATGTTAGTCCATAGTGGGATCTGATTACAGGTTCCCGTTTGTTTTTACACCCTTTTTGCTGCCTAGGGAGTCCTGGTATGGCACTGGGGGTTAAGCTGGACTGTAAAGGTCTCACATTTTGCATTGTGGTTTTGATTTGCATCTCTCTAATGGCTAGTGATCATGAACATTTCTCCATTTGTTTGTTAGCTTCCCAGATCTCTGCCTTCATGAAGTATCTATTCGTGTCCAGTGCCCATTTTTAAATTGGGTTGTCTTTTTCTTGTAGAAGTGTTGTAGTTTCCTATATATTTTAGAAATGAGTCCCTTTTCTGGTGTGTTGTTGAAAATGATTTTTCCTCATTCTGTAGAATTCCTTTTTGCACTTTTGGTGAAGTCTTTTGATACAAATAAGTTTTTAATTTTTAGTATGTCCCAGTTATCATGTTTGTCTAATTTTGTTTGTATAATTTTTCACAGTGCTTATAAGTCTTTGTGTGTCCTTTATTATAGCTCTCAAATTTGTCCCTGTTTTTTTCATTGATGGCCTTTATAATACTGGGATTCACATTTAAATCTTTAAACGTTGCTGAGTTGTTATTTGTATATGGCATAATAAGGTAAATGTCTTGTTTCAATATTTTGCAGATCACTTTCCAGTTTTGCCAGCATCATCTGTTGAATATACTAACTCTTCCCCATGTAATATACTTATATCCTTTGTTGTAAATCAGTTGGCTTTAGTGGATGGGATATTTTCTGGATTCCTGATTCTATTTCATTGATCTATAAATCTTTCTTGGTACTCTTTTATTATTATCATGGATATTTTTTATGGTTGTTTTATCTTGTTTGATTGAGCCTTTAATCATGAGATAGTGTTTAATCAGGAGATAGTGTGCTTCTTTATCCCTTTTGTTGTTTTTTGCCTTAAAGCATATTTTTCCAGCAATCAGTATTGTCACTCCTGCTTGCTATTTATTGCCATTACGTTGGTATATATATATAATATCCTTTATCTTTTAGTCTGTTTTTGTCTATGTGTGCAAAATATGTCTCGTGTTGGCAGCATATTGAAGGGTTTTGTTTTCTTATCCATTCTGCTACTCTCTGTCTCTTCACTGGTGCATTTAATCCATTGATATTCAGTGTAACTATTGATAGGTATGGATTAATTGCTGTCATTGGATATTCATTTTCATGGTAAGTTGTAAAATATTAACTTTTTCTGAGGTTACCCTATAGTCTACCTAATTTGTGCCTCCATTTATGACTGTCTATTGTATTCTGCAATCAACCCAAGCTCCTTACCGCTTGGATCTCTGTTTCTATACTTTCCCCTTTCTTTGACATTGTCATTATTTTGATCTTTGAATGGCCTCACAGGTCCTGTGAACTCATTGCTGTAATTTTGTCTGTTCTGAACTCTGCTATATGATGACAGAATTCCTGGTGATGTTGCCACATCTGGCAATCTCTGTTTTTTGTCTGCTCTTGTAGGATTTCATTCCAAAGAACTCTATTTTATTGTTTTAAAGTGCTGGTTTGGTTTTTAAGAAATGTGTCAGCTTCTGTTTTGATTGCACCATTGGATTTGATTGAGAGTTTTGCTGAGTAGACGATTCTTGGTTGGCAGTTTTTTTTTTTTGTTTGTTTTTTTTAAGGGTTTTATATGTGTCTGTCCGTTGCCTTCTTGCCATTGTGGTGTCTGCTGAGAGGTCAGAGCTTAAGTTGATTTGCTTGCTTTTGTACACAATACTTCTCTTTACCCTGGCTGCTTTTAGGATTCTCTCCTTGTCTTTGATTTTGGAGCGCTTGATTATGAAATGTATTGGTGATTTTCTTTGGAGGTCTACCTTTCCTGAAGTTTGTTCAGCTTCTTGAATGCTTATCTTCTCATCCTTCAAGATGTTAAGGAAATTATCTTCCAGATTCTCCTCAACAATCATTGCTGTAGTCTTATGTAATTATTTCTGTTGGGAATGCGAATAATTCTTAAGGGTTTTTTTTTTTTTTTTTTTTTTTTTAATCCATTTTTCTCATTGCTCTTGTATCTTAGCAGTATTGAGAGATTTGTCTCTCAGGTTTCTGGTTCTGGCTCCAATTTCTTCATTTCTACACCTTTGCCCTTTCAGTGTATTATCCATTTCTGATATTTTATGATTGATCATCTGGTTCTCTTTTTTGCAGGTTTTGAATTGTTTCTAAAGATATATCTGTCTTGTTTGATGATTCCTGTACTGCTTTCCTGACTTTTTTCCTTATTTTCTTTCACTCTTCTGTGAAACATTTGAAGTTGTTGGCATATTATTCTTCTGAATTTCTTCTCAGGCAGATCCAAAGTCTGCTCTTCTTCTATTGTGAAGTTTATGACTGCCTCTAGCTCATTTTTCTTAATTATTATTTTCTGTTTTGTAACATGTACCTCTGTATCTTTGTTGAGTTTCTTTCTCATTGTTCTATCTTAAAATATCCCTCTGTAAATTTGGATTTGTCTATTTCTTTCTTCAATTCTAGTATGGTTTGCTTTGTATCTCTTGGTGCTCTTTCATTGTTATCATGGGACATTTTCAATATGTACATGTGTTTTCTTGTGACATTTTCAATATTTATATGTGTTTTTAATGGTTAAATGTGTATGTTGTTGTGTTGTTAAGCTTACTGTGTGTCTCCTGGTGAATGTGATCTGGAGATAGGCTTCCTTTTCAAGTCTCTTATTGTTCAGTTGCAGGCCATCTTAGCAGGTGGTCTCTATCTTTGTAATTCCTAGCAGCTGGTATTGGCTCCTGTCCAGATGGTGGGATATTATGGGATATGCTTGTAGCTTCGCTATATGGCCATTATTGCCATCAATTCTTGGGTAACATGTGGCGAGAAAGCTCCCACGCTCAGATAAAACATGAGACCAAAAGTACCATAAACTGAAACAATATAATAGCAGGGACAAAAACCACCACACAAAATGAAAAATAAAACTATAGCCAACTGTCCGGCAACCTTTGCTGCTCAGGTCAGTGTGTGTGTGCAGTAGAAACCTCCAGTAGTGGGTTGTGGTGTCCACTCATTCAGTAGCCTTCTCTAGTCACTACTGTGGAGGTGTGCAGATAGATATTAAGAAATGAATGGAAGAAAGATTGTCCATTATTTTTATCTCTGAAGGTCAGGTCAGTTAGGTATCTGTGTATGCACTGTGTAGTCCTCAAAATAGTTGCTTATTGTATAGAGTAGTTGGTACTGGCTCTTGTCTTATGTTGGAGTTTAACAAGGTGAAAACTATGGTTTGGCTCTATGGCCAAACCTGCTGTCTAACTTTAAGTAAGGCAAGAATAAAGGGTCCCACCCATGTCTAATTTAGGTCTAAGTCCAAGAGTCAGATGTCAAAAGAAGCAGCTAAAGGATAAGCATCTAAGACCACTGGGGCTTTCAGGGAATTCCTCTTTGTGCCATGGGAAAATCGTACCCTGTGGGTGCAATGCTGGACCCTTCTGGGTGTGTACACCTACCCACCTGAAGGTGCCAGGTTGGGAAGCGAGAGTGCAACATGCGAGAAGAGGAAAGAAAAGTGAAAAATAAACAAACAAACCATCACACCATTTTTTCCAGATGCCGCTCTGTTGCTTCAGCACTGTACCATCCTGGCTATGGACCCACTCTCTGATCTCTGCCCAGGCTGATGGTCCCACAAGCAGCATCCCAATCAATTCAGAAATCATTGTGTATTCCTGCTACAGTCAGATTTATTCACAGGTGGGTGTGGAAAACTGATGCTCCCTCCCCACCACCACCACCACTCACAGACTTTATATTAGATCTAAAGTTTTGGAACCATTTTGGGGAAGTGTCTTCTCTGGGGTTTTTCTTGTGTGTGTGTGTGTGTGTGTGTTTTTTTTTTTTTTTTTTCCATAATTTAGAAGTCTAGAAATCCAAATTCAGGGCACCCACCAGCTCTAAGGAAAGACTATAAAGTTTTTTTTTTTTTTTTTTTTCCACCTCTGCCAAGGAACCTCCCCTATGTGTCTCTACTTCTTCTGTCCTCAAACTGTTGAATTTCTACTTGTAGATTTGTTCTGTTCTGAACTTTCCCATCTGTCGATTGCATTCCTGGTGGTGTTGCCACATATGTCAATCTCTGGTTGTTGTCTTTTCTTGTTAATAACTCCCTTTTAGAAGTTTTCAAACAATGGGTTTGCTTTGATAATTTTTCTTATTTTATGTTTTTTGTTTGTTTGTTTGTTTGTTTTTCTGGAATGCTTTGATTAAACCATTGTATTTGTTTAACAGCTTTGCTGTGAAGAAAATTCTTGGATGACAGATAATTTTTTTCTCTTAGGGTTTTATATGGGTCTCCCTATTGCTTCATATCATATCTTAATCTTATTTGCTTGCTTTTTAAAGTAACACTTCTATTTTCCCTAGTTGCTTTTAGGAATCTCTTATCTCTGATGTCGCAGAGATTGATTATGGTATGTCTTATTGGGATCTATTCTTCCTGGAATTTGTTGACCCTCTTGAATATTATCTTTTAGTTTTTCAGGATGTTAAGGACATTTTATTCCTAAAGCCCTTCAACTATCTCCTCTATGGTCTGTGATTAGTCCTTTTCCCAGAATTCACATTTACCTCAGATTATTCCTTTTCATGTCATCCCACATGAATCTTAGAATTTCTTTAGATTTTTAAGGTTTATTCTGCCTGTTCTTCTATTTTAGTAATTTAAAGAGATTTGTCATCCAGCTCGCTGGTTCTGGCTTTCATCTCTTCAATTATATTACTTTTTCCCTTTAGGTGTATTGTCCATTTCAGATATTTATTATTAATTGTTTGGACTTCTTTTTGTAGGTTTCGAATTGTTTCCAATGTTACTTCTAACTTCTTTGATTGTTCTTGTAGCACTTTCCTGACTTCATTCTTATGTATCTCAACATGTCTGTAGAGTATTTGGATGCACCTCAATATCATTCTCCTGAATCTCTTATCAGGAAATTCCAAAGCCTGCCCTACTTCTAAGTGGAAGTCTAGGTCTACCTCCAGCTCATTTGTTTTAGTTACTCTATCTTGTTTCTGGACATATGCCAATATTTTGACTGTCTCTTAGGCATCTTCAAAAATTAAATGTATTTTCAATAATTAGCTGAAAATATGTTCATATATTAAGCTCTCTGATTGCCTCAATGAAGATGTGATCAGGACAGATGTGCTTCCCTTTTCACTTTTTCTTTTAACTCAACTCAGAGTAATTATAGCAGGTGTTGGCTGTCTCTAGGGTGTATAACAGCTATATTAGCTCTTGTTTAGATTGTGGGGTTTTATAGGGTGAGTCCTGGTGTGGTGCTGTGAGTTAATGTGCCAGACTGCAAGCCATTTGAACTGCAAGGTCGGAAGTTCAAGCTCATGAGCTGCTCCTAGGAAACCCTATACAGGTTTTCTATTGGTCTATTGACAGCACTTCACAACAACAACAATTGTAGCTTGGCTCTATAACCACAACTGATTTCTCTTCTTGGGTAATGTAGGGAGAGAAGGAGACACACAGGTAAAAGGGGAACCAATAAAACC
>NW_006408778.1:920742-930188 GCF_000296735.1 Chrysochloris asiatica | reverse complement strand
TCCTCTATGGTCTGTGATTAGTCCTGTTCCAGAACTCAAATTTATCTCAGATTTTTCCTTTTCTTGTTGTCCCACATGAATCTTAGAATTTCTTTAGATTTTTAAGGTTTATTCTGCTTGTTCTTCTATCTTTGCAATTTAAAGAGATTTGTCATCCAGCTCGCTGGTTCTGGCTTTCATCTCTTCAATTAAATTATGTTTTCTCTTTCAGTGTATTGTCCATTTCAGATATTTATTATTAATTGTTTGGACATCTTTTTGTAGGAGTTGAATTGTTTCCAATGCTATTTCTAACTTATTTGATTGTTCTTGTAGTACTTTCCTGACTTCATTCTTATTTTTCTCAACCTCTCTGTAGTGTATTTGGATGCACCTCAATATCATTCTCCTGAATCTCTGATCAGGAAATTCCAAAGCCTGTCCTACTTCTAATGGGAAGTCTAGTTCTACCTCCAGCTCATTTCTTATAGTTACTCTATCTTGTTTCTGGACATATGCCAATATTTTGACTGTCTCTTAGCCAAAAATTAGATGTGATTTCAATAATTATCTGAAAATATGTTGATATATTAAGCTCTCTGATCGCCTCAATGGAGATGTGATCAGGAGAGATGTGCTTCCCTTTTCATTTTTTCTTTTAACTCAACTCAGAGTATTTATAGCAGGTGTTGGCTGTCTATAGGGTGTATAGCAGCTGGTATTAGCTCTTGTCTGGATTGTGGAATTTTATAGGGTGAGTCCTGTTGTGCTGTGAGTTAATGTGCCAGACTATAAGCCATTTGAACTGCAAGGTCAGAAGTTCAAGCTCACCAGCTGCTCCTTGGGAACCCTATACAGGTTCGCTATTGGTCGTAACCAACTTGACAGCACTTCACAACAGCAACATTTGTAGCTTGGTTCTATAACCACAACTTATATCTCTTCTTAGGTAATGCAGGGATAGAAGGAGACAACAGGCAAAAGGGGAACCAATAAAACCACCACAGGAAAACCAAATCAGTTTTGATAATCCAGTCTATAACCCCCCCCCAAAAAAAAAAAGTAGCCCCTTTGGTTCTTTAAATTATTATATATTCCTGAATGTTTTGCATATATCCCCCAACCCTCCATCCCCCCCAAAAAACAAAAAAAAAAAAAAAAAGTAGCCCCTTTGGTTGTTTAAATTGTTACATATGCCTGAATGTTTTTGCATACATCCCCCTAACTTTCCACCCCACCCCCAAAAAAACAAAACCAACAACACAAGGAACAGAAGCAAATACTGTTGAATGGTGATGCACAGAAGAAATTGTAATCATTGCAATGAAACAATGAGTGTAAAACCCATGTTTTCCCATGTTAACTGTCACTCATTTCACAATAAAACCTTTTTATTCAAAACATAGTAAAATGTGAGTATGACTTTAACACTCCTCTCTCAGCTGGCTCAATCCTTTCTGGGAGGTCATTCAATTTTAAGCAGTTCCTGGTGACTTCTCCACCTTCTTATATTCAGCACACAGTGGTCTTTTCTGAGCATATCCATGCACATGTGGAGTATAACCCACCAGGGTTTAAGGGTGTCTACTTGCTCAGGCACTGCCTCTACTCACCAGAATGGATGTTGAGAGACTGATACCAATATACAAGAAATGGGAGAAGGATGGAAGAACAAGTAAAATAGAGGAATATTTAGGCCATTTTTCAAGGGCTATATGGGACAGAGGTAAATAGTGATGTGTACTCAAACTTCAAAAAACAAGATTCTGTGATATAGGTATCGAGGCATACTCTAAATAGTTAAAAGATGGGAAATAATATTAAGATGTTTTACTGTCTGATGATTATTGGTTACCTTTGCCTACTATTGTGAAATAGGCAATTGTGTTGGAAAGAAAGCAATATTGGGAAACTTGATTACAGAAAACCTGTAAGCCTATCTTAAGCCTATAACTTATTGGAATACCTAAAAGGGGTTCTAGAACTTGCCCAGCAAAATAGGCTTCTTGCACAGCCCTTGTGGTATATAGGACATTAGGTGGAATTTTGAGTCGCATTCAGAGCCTTCTGAGGTGGACAGTCTTACTTTAAATCATAAGCAGGCCATTGTGCAGTAGCTAGAGAAACAAAAGATATTTGTTGAAAGTGAGACAGCCAAGGAAAACAAAACAAAACAAAAAAAACCCACAAAAATGGCAGTCTGATTGGCTCTTACAAAAACAAGTAAGTTGTTCACTGGGGAGACATCTAGGTAGTTCCTTTATTACAAACCCCTCTCCAAAATTAAAACTTGAATGACACACATGAGGAGGCATGTAAACTTGCTGGCCATGACATTGGTCTACTGGTGAGTGGAAGTGGGAGAACGGCAGCAATGAAGATGTGCTGTGAGTCCGACCACACTCCATACACTCCCATCGACCTGGAGATGAGAGAGAGAAGAGTAAGGGCTGGTTGCTTTGAACAGTGTTGAGACCTGGTGACTCCTGAATCCATGGATAAGATCCTAGCCATGGAGGAGGCTAGAGGTGAGAATGAAGCATCCAGCTGACATGAAGAGAGGGGAGATGAACAAGAATTCCAAAGCTTGCAGATAGTACCCATTTGACCTAGTTTCAATGGCTTGACAATAAAAATTTGAATAGAAGAGGATAAAGAAATTTGATCACGGAAAGAATGTAAATTCCTACAATTTGATTAACTTGATCTATATTAATGGTGTAGTTGCTCAAAACACCAACTGAGAGAGAGGGAGTCTTCACATCAAGTTTCACATTTTTTCCCTCAGTATACAGGGTTGATACAGATGAGAAACTTAGGCATTAGACAAATACTGTTGGATGGTAATGCTGAAGGGAGGTCATTATAATCATTGCAATGAAATGAAATGTGATGTGATGAGTGCAAAATTGATGTCCTACCATGTAAACTCACTCAATTCAAATAAAACCTTTAAAAGAAAAAAAAAAACAAAACAAAAAAACAAAGACAAGACTTGTTCATTAATCTCATATGAATATGAAAGCTGTACAATTAGTAAGGAAAAGCAAAGAAGAATTTATGCATTTCAATTATGGTGGTATTGAAGAATTGTGACATTATTGTGGACTGCCAAAAGACCTTACAAATCTTTCTTTGAAGGACACCCAGAATACTACTTTGAATCAAGAATGGTGAAACTTCATCACAAAGGGAAAAGTACCTGGAAAAGGACATTATGCTTTCTAAGGTAGATGGTCATAAAAGAAAATAGGAAGAACTTAACAGAGATGGACTGATACAGTGGCTGCAGCAATGAGTTCAAATATAACAAAAATTCTGAGGACAGTACAGCAAATGGCCATAGTTTTGTTCTGTTTTATGTGGTGCAGTATGAATTAAAACCAACTCAGTGACCCTTAATAACATTAACAACATAACACCTAATTAAACCTACATCAGCACTCCACTCAGGAAGTTCATGTATACAAACCATCATGCATTCATATATATGAACACCCATACATATACCATTTACTACATGAAAAGACAAACAAATAAATTCTATTTTGAAAACATTCAACACTCATTCAGGATTAAAAATATAAACAATATTTCCACAGTGTGACTAGAAAAAAATGAACTCCTGTAGAAAATATGGAATACAAGTCAGCATCTGACCTCCTATGACTTCACATGGGGCTAGGAAAAGAATCAAACTCCATATCAGACCAGAACCAATTGCTATGGAACTAAGGTTAAGCATGACTCCACACTTCAACATTCTTTACCTCATTCTTGAACCAACTTTCCCTCCTACAGCTTTATCTACTTGTTAGGTTTGATATTTTATTTAAATTGTCACACAAAATACAGAAACCATATTCACAATTCTGGGGTTTGTTAGGGAAGTTAATTGGTTACAATTCAGAATTAGAAATTTCACAACAATTCTTGTAGTCACGACAAACTTTCCACAACCATGTCTGTAAACAGGACTTTCTGCTTAACGTTGATGAACCTGGCCTCTGTCTTGCTTATGTAATGTTACAAAACTCCTTTATCTCTGCTGATAAAAACCTAAAGGACACTGTACTCCAATATAAACCTAAACCTAAAGGCACTTATCTTTAGATGTCAGTAATTCTGTTGGTTCTGACCCATAGTGACTCTGTATAGGGCTTCCAAGGAGCAGATGGGGAACTTGAACCTCGGACCTTGCTATTTGCCTCATTAAGTGACTGGAGTTACCACATATTACAAGCAAGTTTGTGACACAAGAACACTTATCTTGTTTCTGTGGACTGGGAAATGCACTGTTCTATCTGGTGATCAGGTTCCAGGTGTTGCCATTCCTCCAAGTGTTAACCACAGCTCTGGTAGCGTAGTGGTTACGAATCGGGCTGCGAACCTTAAGGTCAGCGGTTCGAAACTACCAGCTGCTCCGCGGGAGAAAGATGAGGCTTTCTACTCCCGTAAAGATTTACACCTTCGGAAACCCTGTACAGGGTCGCTATGGGTCGGAACCGTCTCGACAGCACTTAACAACAACAACAACAAATAGGTTCAGTGCACAGGAATCTTGGGGTCCAAAGACACTGTCCACTCCTACCTCTTCTTCACTGATGATAATGATTCCACATCCATCTTCTGAGGTGGCTCATTTTATACCTAAATTAGAGCTCCAACTTTTTACAAGCACAATTAGCCTTGTTAACAATCGTTCACAGCTTAATCATATATTGTATTATCATGTTTTTCCAACTCCTTTTACTCAGACGAACCAGAAAAAAAAAAAAAAAAGGTATTAGGTGGGATTTACAAAAGTATGGTTAGGAGAACCATATCAAGAAGTAATTCACTGCACCACAAGCCCAACTGGGGAGGGGGGAGGATACAGAAAGTACAGCACATACGTTCGAAAAATTGAAATTATGTAAATGTTTGAGGTCTCAAGGCAAATGTATAGAATAGAAAACCTGTTTTCAAGATGGCATATCTTACTCTAAGGTATTAGACATCCACCGGAAAAATGACTAAAGGAAATACAGGCCCACATTGCGCAAACATGTTAAACATCACTACTTAATCTCTAAGGCAATCATGATATAATTCTTGGCAGAATGACTCCTTTGTGTAACCTGACTATATATACAAACTGGGAAGTCCCAGAGGGCGCTGCTGCAGTTGCCATGCACTGCCACCTTGCTGCCACTGCTATACCCAACCACCTTTGTGCCTTTTGGTATGAATAATGTGATGAAACACCTACCTTCTAATATAATAGTTTTTTTTTTTCCATTTGCCTGCTCCCCGCCCTCCGAACACATCCATGAGGGGCTATAAGCTGGTATGGAGTAGTCAGCAGGATACTTTTTTGCTAAGTACCCCTTCAACCCCTACTGGGTTGTGGTATCCCTTGAATTCCTGGATTCCCTTGGAGGATTGGAAGAAAGTAGATGGCACCCCAATATCCCTGGAGAAAGCCTTACAGTATCTGGAAGAAGGACTGCCCAAGATAGCCTGGGCTGCAACTGGCGGGGTAGGCTGGGTCTTTCTTATATCCTTAAAATGATAATATGAGCAACTGCTGAGTTATTGGCACTGGTTCAGATATTGAAGGCTGAGGAAGAGCAGCTGAATGATCCAGTAAGTACCCTAGAGCAGGAAATGGCCCCCTTGTGACTCAGGAGGAGTATTGTGGATCACTTGGGAGAAACCCACATTCTGGTTTGCCTCTCCTGCTAAGGAATCTGAGGTGACTCTGCATGCACAGTCCACCATGCAACAGAAGTTAAGGCACCAGCAGCCAATGGGGACTGGGAGAGGACTCCAGGGACCACCTAATGTGATAGATACTAGAAACCATACCATTTATTCCCCCAGTGAGTTGTGGGATCTGGGGAAGTACTGCTAGCCTGACAGGGTGTGCAGGTTCCTGGCTGGCTGCTATGATTACAGGACGATGGAGTAGAGTCTCTAGTTGCCCCCTTCTGAGATGGAAATTGAACTCTATCACTGTTCATACCTCTTTTCTGCAAATAGGTAGGCAGCTCGGAGGGGACCAGGACCACTCATTGATGGAATGCATGACGTCAGCTGCCCTCATAGTGTGGGCTGATCCAGGGGACCAGCCGGAAAGAGTCTCCAAGTGGACTTAGTGCAGGTAGTGCAGGAAATGGGCATGTGCAATACCATATTTAATGCAAATACCTGAGATGTAGATGCTAAGCATTTTACTACCAAAGAAAGTTATTATTTTATTTTCTGTTCTGTCATCAGTATTTGGATCCATAGCTGCCATATTAACCCTTTATGTTGAGTGTTGCATACTTGTGGTGAGTATGTGTATGCCTGGAATAAGACATAGAAATCAAGTGGAAATGGGGAACTGCTTGCCCTGTTCAACGTACAAACGTAAGGAGAAAACCCAAAGTACCGTGAAGGTTTCCCTGCAACCAATATGGACTGCCCTTGTCACAACTGGGTTAGGTAAGCGTAAGATAGATAAGCAATTGACTGATGCTCTATTGACCCCATGGAAGCAACTGCCAAAAGAGCAGAGGTTTGTGAAACCGGTAAACAGGAGTGAGAGCTCAGAAGCCCATCCCTTATACTTACAAGATTTTCTATGCTCTCGCGATGAAGAGAGTTGAGAGGACTTTGTTTTCTGTGACTAGGGACTTGGCTGAGGCACTCTATTAGGGGGAACTTGTGATTTCTGGAGGCCATGAGTCAAGCTCGTTATATACTGATACCCCAGAAATGTGCAGTGGGTGCTGGCATTAGTAGATACTGGGCCCAACAGCAGAGTGTTATATGAAAGCCTGATAAGTTTCAGGGATCCATAGCACACACTGATGGCTACTGTGGACCAACTCTGTAGGTGCAACAGGCCACATTTACTTTAGGGATGAAATATGTGCCCCCTTGCCCATAGTCAATGTATGTGTCCCCAATATCAGAGTATATTGCTGGGAATGGATGTATTAGAGACTTATCCTTAGCAAGTACTCAGGGAGAGTTCCTCCTATGTGTTTTATCTGGGCCTTGAAAGCAAAAATAAGACATTGCCCCCATCACCCTGTGATAGTGTTGCCATTCCCATGGCAATTGATATGAGTCTGGCAATATTGATTGACAGGGGAAGATGCAGATATTGGGCAGATAATTCTCCAGCTAGAAAAGGCATGGATAATATCATCTATGCATAGCCCCTTTAATTCCCTGGTTTGGCCAAATGTAAACTTCATGTGACTTGGAGAATGACTGTGGATGATAGAGAATTAAATAAGGTGACACCTCCATTAAATGGAGAAGTACCACTGATCCTGGTTCTAATGGACCGATTATCCTTGACTTTGAGAAGGTACCTTGTGGAGGACATTCTTCTCCATTGACCTGGCTCAGAAGAGTCAGCAGCAGTTTGCCTTCATGTGGAAAGGGAGTCACTGGACTTTTGTCATCCCTCATTGAGGTTATTTACACAGCACTATTATATGCCAAGTGAAGAGGACTTAAAACATTTACTGATGAAGATCAAAGAGCACAGCCTTTGGTATGGATTACATCTCAATGTTCAAGAAAAAAAAAAATTCTCACCACTGGACCAATAAACAACATTCTTATCAATGGAGAAAAGATTGAAGTTGTCAAGGACTTCATTCTTCTTGGATCAACTATCAACACTCATGGAAGCAGCAGTCAAGAGATCAGATGATGTACTGCATTAGGCAAATCTGTTTTCCAGGAACATTTTAAAGTGTTGAAGAGCAAAGAGGTTAGCTTGAGGGCTAAGGTGAGCTTGACCTAAGCCTTGGTATTTTCAACAACCTCATATGGATGCAAAAGCTGGACAGTGAATAAGGAAGATCATAGAAGAATTTATGCCTTTGAATTATGGTGTTGGAGGAGAATACTAAAAGTGCCATGGGCTGCCAAAAGAGCCAATAGATCTATTTTGGAAGAAGTGCAGCCAGAGTGCTCCTTAGAGGCCAAGATGGCCAAACTTTGTCTCTCATACTTTGTACATATTTTCAGGAGGGAACAGTCGCTAGACAAGGATATCATGCTTGGTAAGATGGAGGGTCAAAGAAAAAGAGGAAGACCCCCAATGAAGTGGATTGGAGAGGTGGCAGCATTGATGGACTCAAGTATGGCAACAGTGGTGAGGTTGGCTCAGGATCAGATATTGTTTCGTTCTACTGTGCATAGGGTCACTATGAGTCAGTTCCAACTCAATGGCACATAACAACAACAACAATAACTATATGCCATGGGTTATTGGCCCAGTATATAGCCTCATGGCCCCGACCAGAGTCAGTGGCCCTATTTCATTATATTGATGATGTTATGTAATCTCTGATTATCTATCAGATTCAGCAGCAGCAGCAGCAGAGAGCCTTGGAGAGGCATTGTGTGACTGGGGATGAGCAGTCAACGAGAACAAAGTGCAAGGCCCTGGCTATTAATCAAATACATGAAAATTGTTTGGTTAGGTAAGGCAAAGATTATTCATGAAAACGTAATCAATAATGCCCAGGCCTACCCTGTATCCACTACAGTAAATCAATTACAGACCTTTGGTGGTTATTGAAGGGTGTTCATCCCTCTGCTTGGGCAATTGCTTTGGCCCTTGCATGCCCTCTGTAAGAGGTGGATTTCCTGGAATTTGGGGATAGTGAAGGATCAGTTTCAGTACACCAAGCGTGTGATCATGCAAGCCAAAGTTCTGCAAGTAGTGGATCCCCAATGTCCCTTCCAGCTATATGTGATGATTATCATGGAGGAATTTGGATGGGGTCTGTGTCAGTCAATGAGCAAGAGGAGATTGTCTATTGGATTCTGGTCCCAATTATTGAAGTGGGCAGAAATTAGGTACTCTCTAATAGAGAAATAGTTAGCCGCAGTGTATGCAGCCTTGCAGGCTTGTGAGCCAATTACCCAGCAAGGAAAAGCAGAGGTTGGCAACACATACCGTATAGCAGGATATGCAAGTGGATGAAAGCCTCAAAGACTGGGATGGCCCAAATACTCCCTTTGCCTAATTTGGGTGCATACTTAGAGCAACATTCTGGGCTCAGGACTAGTCCTGTGACAAAGGAACTTCAGATGGTCCTGGGACCTCTGACTTGCACTTTGCTCCCTGAGGAAGGCTTTCCACTTAGCAAAATGGCCCCCAGCCCATACAAAGAAGGTTCTCCCCCTCTGCCTACTCAAGTATGTTAGGGGTAACCCCGATTATGGACAGCAGTAGCATTTGGCAGAGCATCCAATAGGCAGAGTTAAGAAGCAGTGTAGATGCTGATTATAGTGGAAAATGGCCCCCTTCACATTGTAACGGATAGCTGCACTGTCTATTGTCAACTTATTCTGTGATTACCCTAGTGGGCACAACAAAACTGGATAGTGGGCCATCGCCCTGTGTGGTGGGTACAGTTCATGTGAAAAGATAACTGAGATGGAGACTACCAGAAAGAGGTATATAT
>NW_006408778.1:913218-920642 GCF_000296735.1 Chrysochloris asiatica | reverse complement strand
ATACCATTTGCGAGGGCATCAGAAACTCATAAGCCCTGGAAATGATGAAGCTGATACCCTAGACCGGTTCTGAGATGTATCTATTACCCTGGGAAATAAAGCTACATGGTTACATAGGAAGTTAGGATATGTGGGTGCAAGGACCATGTTCCACATGGCACAGTGATGGAGATTGGTTTTCTCCTCTTAGGCAACCCATGTTGCAGTACAGGACTGCCCCACTTGTGCAAAGATGTACCCTCAATGGATAATACTTAGATCTACTCTTGGACAAGTACCTTTAGGTGAACAACCCTTTCAACCATGGCAAACCGATTATGTAGGGCCTCTACCTACCAATAGAGATGTGTACTATGCATTTACAGTGGTAGACACAGCTACTGTTTTGTTGTTTGCTCACCCCACCACTAGGGCAGATCAAGAGGTGACCTTTAGGTCCTGAAAAAAAAAAAAAAATTGTGCAATGTATAGGATGCCTGAAGTTATTAGTCACAGAGGAACTTATTTTTGCAGTCGAGTTAAAGAATGGGTCAAAACCCTGTGTATAAGTTGGCTATACCATGTCACAATAAGCTTCAAGCTGTGGGGATGATTGAGTGACATAATAAGCTACTTAAAGAGAAATTGCTGACAACCCGTGAACCACTATGGCCCTAGGGGTGGTCTCAAAGGCCAAATCTGGCCATACCATTATTGAATGAGCAGCCCCAGCGTACTGGGTTATCTCTTCTAGATAGAGTAATCACAGGAGTATATCCATTACTACAAGCTAAAATTACTGAACAAGATGCTCTGTTATGCCCTGTATGGGATGCCTCTGGTGTACTGGTGCTTCCTGCCCCGAATGTCCTAGGATCAGGTAAAACCTCAAAGTGAGAATTCATGGGAACAGTCATAGGGAGATGTGATCCCTGGTTGGCCCTAATGACACCCTGAGGCAAATGATTAGAGTATGATTTACAAATCTCTATAAGGTTGGGGAAGTGGAATCACATGCTGTGTGTATGTATTTCTCCAGCAACAACTGATTCCTTTCTGAGAGGAACACTGGCAATGGCATTATGGTCCGTCCCTATAATGGCCATAAAGATATGACACCTAAGAACTGCTGTAGTTAAGGGTGAACAAGTCTGTTATTATCAACTTAGGAAATCGCATAGTTCAGGCACAGTCATCTCTTGAAACGAGAGAGTAGCTTGCATTCTTCCAGAAGGTCATAACCTTCCACTAATGGTATCTGTGTCACTATTGTCTCTTCACCCAGACTAACAGCTTGATCTCCTGTGCACACCTGTTTGCCAGGTTGCATAATGTATCCCACTATTGGGTTTGTACTGAACTCCCCACCATGGGAGGACACTTCCCCTGGCAGATATATTCTGCTACGTGGATGGCTTCATAATAAACGTCCAATGATGAATCCTGGTAACATGTTTGGAGGTAGCTGTCAAAGCCCTCCTCAGGCTTACGGGCCATGGACCCCGAGGGCCAAGGAAGTAACTCCCTAAAGTCCTGGGTTCATAGGCTTTAGCAAACTCACTGTTTGGCCACCTCTGTGCAATTTTCTTTAATTGTACTTTTGTGCATTCTGTACTTGTCCTTTATGCTCTTAACTCCGGTAATTGTAGTTTCTGGGAAAGTAATTGTTTTCAGTAATAATACGCACAAAGTTTTGATCAATGGCTCTCATGTAAATGTCACTGCCCCAGTAACAAGAGTTGTGTGTGAGGCTATCAAAAGTAAAAGTACAGAAAACAGGATGTAGCAACACAGACAATATGTAACAATTGTTTTCTAACCAATTACTCAGTTATGTTTAATATTAAACAGATACATGAGCTGTTAATGTCTATGTACAATAATAACACTGAAATAGTAGCTACCCCCTGAAGACACCCCTATGTATGTCTGTTGTGCTCTTGATGTTTTTCATGGAAATCTTGCTGTATGTGTTAATTTTATGTACCCCCAAACCACCTTTGGGCATAACTATTGCAATCATAATACTTTTTTGGGGAATTCTATTATATGTGGTAGTTTTATGCACTACATATAATCCCCCGTTGCTTGATTATTAAATAATTTGGACATGAAGGTATAAACTGTAAATTATCACCTTAGATATCTGAATTAGCTAGTAAAACGTCCACATATGATTCACGAGAAAAGCTGCTTGTGCTGATCATATGAATTAGAACAATGGTTACTGCTCCTCCAAACTGCTCCTGGGTTTGATCAATATGATTCAATTACTCTCCTTCCCACCGAAGGTATATGGAAATACAATAACAATAAAAATTATCATATCTAGATATAGAAACCAGAACAGAGTTAAAAGAATGTAAAAGTAAGACTCGCCTTCTTAGAAAAGTCAAAACCTGTTTTTCACCTTCCCTATAATTGTAGAAGCAAGGAGAAAAGAATCATTAGTTTAACAATGGAAGTTAGGTATCTGAAATCTTGTTCACTAACAAAAGCATGCATTTTCTGCCTGCCAAAGATACAGAGGCAACTTAAACTTCTTTAGAAAGTATAACTTAAATTTTAGTAAAAACTATAAAGTCTCCCACCTTCACCCACTTGTGATTAAGTGTTGAAAATATGTTAAACACCTTTGAGAAACTGCAAGTTGCTGACCTAGGTTACACAGACCTAGAAGTTAATATATAATCTACAATTGCTTGCTTAAACTTTTTTATAGAAATAAGAATTTTAGGTTATTAGGTAAATCATGATGTACGCAAAAATATGTTAAGGATAAATCTGTGAATCATTATGTTCTGTATCACATGAATGATCTCGTATCCTGTCTTGAGTGAATAATCAACATTTTTGTCATTATTTTCTTTTGTGTCAATTTCCTTCTTCTGACAATAAAAGACTGGGGCTCAGCTAGCTCGGTGTGCTAGCTTGCCTGTCAGCTTGCATCAATCTTGTCTCTGTCTTTTCTGTCTCTTTTCTTTGCCTACTAGACATATCACTTCCGTTAAAACCCACGTTTGTTGAGGTGATCCTTTGTTGAGACGGGACCCCGACTCAGGATCCTGGCAGATAGGACTTCCCCCCACTTTGATTAGACTCTAGCAGCTGCACCTTTAATCTCACACATAGGGACCAGAATAATTCCTAGTTAAACACAGGTCTGTGAATGAAAAGTTCTTTTTATGCATTGGAGTTGGTCAAAGCTTAGGATATCCATGATGCTAAGCAGAATCCTAAAGGTGCCATCCCAATAGACTTACCTAGTCAACATGGAAATCTCAAAGACCTAAAGAAGGCTGATCTTGGAGTCTGTCCTGTAACCCTGGTGCAATATTTTACATCTTGGACAATTTATATGTGTTGTGCTATTGTGAGAAAATATGAACCATGACATGAGTAGATATATGCACACCAATGTTCATAGCAGCACTAATAGCAAAAAAAATGGAAACAGTCTAAGTTACTATTAATGGAGGAATGGATAAATAATCTTTGATACACATACACAATGGAATATTATTCTTTCTTGAAGAATAACAAGGAAGCTGCAAGCCACCACATAACATGGATGAACCTTGAGGACATTACGTTGAGTGAAATTAGTCAGTCACAAAAGGACAGATTTTGCATAAGACCATTTTTATTAAAGTTTAAGAAAAGATACCCATATTAAAAGAGAGAAAGCAAACAAAAAAACCTGTTGGTTACCTGTGGGGGATGTTTGGGAGGACGGGATGGTAGAGCACAGGTACAGGGGTAGACACCTCAGATTTTGGGTGTTGGGGAGGGTAACAAACAAGAAGGAGAAGGGGATCAAATAACAAAGTAGATAGTGCCATACTGAGTCACATTTGCATGGGATAAATGGGACAGAGAAAAATAGTGATGCATACTTAACCTTGGAAAAACAGGTCTCTATGATACAGACATCAAGGCATAGTATATATGGGCAACAAAGGAGAAATAATATTAAGATGCTTGACTGCCTTATGAATATTTGATTACCTTTCCTAGTATTGAAAAATAGATACTTGAGTGGGATAAACAGGAATATAGAGAAATATGATTGTAGAAAACTTGTAAACCCATCTTCAGCCTATCACTGACTGGAATGCTAAAAGGAGTTCTAGAATTTGCCCAGTGAAATAGACTTCTTGTGGAGAGTTTACAGTGCATAGGATGTTAGGTGGAATCCTGAGTCCCATCTAGAACCATCTGAGGTGTGACATTCCCACTGAAATGACAAGCAGAGCAACCTTGAAGAGTTACCAGAAAAGAAGTTATGGTTGAAAGAAAGATCAGCAAGAAAAGTCCAAAACAAAAATGGCAGTATGATTGGCTACTATAAGAACAAGCCATCAAGGCAAGTAATCAAGTTCCTTCAGGACAAATCCCCCTCAAAGACTGAAACTCAGAGGGAACACATGAGCAGGCATATAAGCTTGCTGGTGACCATGCTGGTCTACTGATGAGTGGAAGAGTGGGAAAGGCAGCAATGAAAAAAATGGGCTGAGTCAGACCCTGTTCCATAAACTCCTGTTGACCTGGAGGTCGGTCCTAAGCATCATGAGACCTGAGGACTCTTGAATCCGTGGACAAGGACATAACCACAGAGACCTAGAGCTGAGAATGAAGCATCCAGTTGAAATGCAGTGAGACAAGATGCACAAGAACACCAAACTTGAAGACGGTACCCATTTGACCTAGCCATCTGATTAGAACTTGACTAGAGGAAGATTTTTTTTTTTAATTCTTTTTTTTTTTTTGATAAAGGAAACAAGTGTATATTGTTACATTTTGATGAACTTGGACCTATACACATGACTAAATATGAATTGAAAGGGAAGGAGTATTCACATCAACTACCAGCCCTCTCCCTTTCTTGTACAAGATAGATGGGGACAGGTAACTTAGACATGGGCTACCTAAAATGAGGGGCTATAAAGGAATGAAGTAACTGGCTTAAAATTTTTCAAGAGGGACTTTAGTTTCAGAGGGTGTAGGGGAAAGCAGAATCCCCACTGAATAGTATTCATCTTCTCTAGACAGGTGTGGAGAAAAAAGATAGGGATAAGATTCATATGATTCAATAGTAATTGTTATCATGACTAACTGCTACTGTTACAACTGAAAAGGTAGAGGTTTTGTAATAAAAACAGGGTAGTAGTTTATCTTATGTTCCCCAAACAGAGGAGCCTTGGGTCATCAAGGACGAAGAGCGTGAGCAGAATGCAGAACCCTATCCACAAAAGAAGAGTCTGTCTGCCGTGCTATGGTGGCTTGAGTTGCTGTGATTCTGAGGGCTATGCCACCAGTATTTTAAATAACTAGCAGGTTCACCCATGCTGGACAGGTTTCAGATGAGCTTCCAGACAAAGACAGACTAGGAAGAAAGAGTGACGAACTACTTCTGAATCATTAGTCACTGAAAACCTTATGAATAGCAGAGAAACACTGTCAGATACAGGGCTGGAAAAATTAGCCCCTCAGGTTGGAAGGCACTCAAAATGCGACTGGGAAAGAGATGCCTCCTCAAAGTAGATGACGTGAATGGAGTTAAGCCTGTGGGAGAAAAGCCCACAGAACCTTCATTTGCTGATGGGGCACAACTCAAAATGAAGAGAAATAGCTGTAAACATCCATTGAAAATCAGAACATGGAATGTATGAAGTATGAATCTGGGAAAATTGGAACTTGTAAAAAATGAAATGGAATGCATAAACATCGATATCTTAGGCATTACTGAGCTGAAATGGACTTATATTGGCCATTTTGAATCTGACAACCACGTGGTTTACTATGCAGGGAATGACAAATTGAAAAGGAAGGGTGTTGCATTCATCATCAAAAAGAACATATCCAGATCAGTCATGAGGTACAATTTTGTAAGTGATAGGATAATATCCATGTACCTACAGGAAAGCCGAGTTAATACCACTATTATTCAAATTAATGCACCAACCACTAAAGCCAGTGAAGATGAAATAGAAGAATTTTACCAAGTCTTCAATCTGAAATTGATCAAACATGCAATCAAGATGTATTGCTCATTACTGGTGATTGGAATGCAAAGGTGGAGAGCAAAGAGGAAGGAGCAGTATTTGGAAAATATGGCCTTGGTGACAGAAATCATGCTGGAGAATGCATGATAGAAGTCTGCAAACCCAATTATTGGTTTATTTCAAATACCTTCTTTAGACAGCAAAACAGACAACTTAACACATGGACCTCGCCAGATGGAACACATAGAAATCAAATTGATTATATCTGTGAAAGAGAAGATGGAAAAGCTCCATATCATCAGTGAAAACAAGGCCAGGGGCAGACTATGAAACAGACCATCAATTGCTCATATGCAAATTCAAACTGAAACTGAATAAAATGAAAACAAGTCCACAAGAGCCAAAATATGACCTTGAATTTATCCTACCTGAATTTAGAGATCATCTGAAGAACAGATTGGAGCCATTGAACACTAAAGACCAAAGACCAGAAGAGTTATGGGATGACATCAAGAACATCATACATGAAGAGAGCAAAAAGTCATTAAGAAGACAAGAAAGAAGGAAAAGGTCAAAATGGATGTTAGAAGAGACTCTGAAACTTGCTCTCCAGTGAAGAGATGCTAAAGCAAATGGAAGAAATGAGGACGTCCAAGAGCTGAACAGAAAATTTCAAAGATCTGCTCTAGAAGATAAAGCCAAATATTACAATAAAATATGCAAAGATTTGGAATCAGAAAACCAAAAAGAATAACTCGCTCAGCATTTCTCAAGCTGGAGAAACTGAAGAAAAAATCCAAGCCTCGACTTTCATTATTGAAAGATTCTCTGGGTAAATTATTGAAGGATGCAGAATGCATCAAGAAAAGATGGAAGGAATACACAGAGTCATTGTACCCAAAGGAAATGGTTAAGGTTCAACCATTTCAAGAGGTGGCGTATGAACAAGAGCCAGTGATACTCAGGAAGGAAGTCCAAAGTGCTTTGAAGGAATTGGCAATGTACAAGGATGGAATTGATGGAATAAAAATTGAAATCTTCCAAGAAAGTGAAGCGGTACAGGAGGCACTCACTCATCTCTGTCAAGAAATTTGGAAGACAACTATCTGGCCAACTGATTGGAAGAGATCCATTTTTGTGCCCATTCCAAAGAAAAGTGACTCAACGGAATGAGGAAATCATCGGACAAACTCTTTGATATCTCAACCGAGTAAAGCTTTGCTATAGGTAATACAGAAACAGCTACAATCATACATTGACAGAGAACTTCCAGAGGCTCAAGCTGGATTCAGAAGAAGCCGTGGAACAAGAGATATCATTGCTGATGTTCGATGGATCATGGTTGAAAGCAGAGAATATCAGAACAATGTTTACCTATGCTTTATTGACTATGCAAAGGCTTTCGATTGGGTGGATCATGACAAGCTATGGACAACATTG
>NW_006408778.1:901422-912543 GCF_000296735.1 Chrysochloris asiatica | reverse complement strand
CCAAAAGAACCAATAGATCTGTTTTGGAAGAAGTGCAACCAGAGTGCTCCTTAGAGGCCATGATGGCCAAACTTCATCTCTCATACTTTGACATATTGTCAGGAGGGAACAGTCGTTGGAGAAGATATCATGCTCGGCAAGATGGAGGGTCAGAGAATAAGAGGAAGACCCCCAATGAGATGGATTGGCCAGATGGCATCATTGATGGACTCACATGTGGCAGCGGTAGTGAGGTTGGCCCAGGATCAGACATTGTTTCATTCTGCTGTGCATGGGGTTGCTATGAGTTAGTTCTGACTCAGTGGTACCTAACAACAACAACATCCACAGAAACAATGACACCAGAGATGGTGGCAAAGATGAGCACATGAATAGCAAGAGCAGCTGAGGACTCTAGACTCATTAAAATACAAAGACTGAGTACATTCAGCCAGGAGGCATGTTTGCAGAATGTGCCCATTGGTTGATTAAATTATTACATATTACTGAGTGTTTTGTGTACATCTTCCCAGCAACCTAAACAAACAAATAAATAAATAAATAAATAAATAAATAAATAAATAAATAAATAAACAAAGAGGCAATAGAAGCAAATTCTGTTGAATGATGATAAAATACATGGAAGAGATTATAATAATTGCAGCGAAATGATGTTGTAAAATCGATATTCTCATCTATAACTGATTAGAATACTTTCATGTGGTTCTAGAATTTGCTGAGTGAAATAGCCTTCCTCCAGAGCCTTTCTAGTCTATAGGATCTAAGGTGGAATCCTGAGCCCCATCCTGAACCATCTGAAGTGGAGTATTCTTACTTGAAAGGACAAGAAGAATACCCTGAAATAATTCGAAAAACAGAAGATACTTCTTGAAAGAAAGACAAGCAGGAAAAATCCAAAACAAAAATGGTAGTCTGACTGGGTTCTACAAGAACAAGCAAGTTGTTTTCTGAGGAGCCGTGAAGGCAAGCAATCAAGCCCTTTCAAAACAAATCTCTCTCCAAGACTGAAACTCAAAGAGAACAAATGAGCAGGCATGTAAGCTTGCTATTGACCACGTTGGTCTACTGGTGAATGGAAGAGAGGGCAAGGCAAAAATGAAGGTATGAGCTAAGTTCTACCATGTTCCATAGACTCCTATCAAACTGGAGATGAGAGAGAGAAGAGAAGGGGTTGGTTGGTCTGAAGTGTGGTGAGATCTTTGGACACCTGAGGCCACAATAGGACAAAGCCACAGAGGGCTAGAGTTGAGTGTGAAGTGCCCAGATGATGTAAAATGAGGAGAGGTGCAAAAGAACCCACAGGCTTGTAGATAGTGCACATTTGGCCCAATCTCTTGATGATCAGAACTTGACCAGAGGAAGATAAAAGGAGAAAAAAAAAAATCTTTTTTTTTTTTTAAATAAAGGAAACAAGTGTAAATTGCTACAATTTGATGAACTTGACCTATACTTAAGGATATAGTAGTTCAAAACACCAACTGAGAGAGAAGGAGTCCTCACATAAAAAATTAGTCCTATCTACTCTGTATACAGAGTTGAGAGGGATGAGCAACTTAGACATTGGCTATCCAAAATGTGAGGGGTTATAAAAGCAAGAAGTGACTAGCTTATAAGTTTTCAAGAAGGAGTTTAGTTTCAGAGTGGGGGTGAAGTGAGGAAGGTAGAATCCCCATTGAATAGTTTTAATATTTTTCTGATAGTTCTGGTGAAAGGAGATGATTACAAGATTCTTATGATTCAGTAGTGAATAATTGTTATCATGATTAGTTGCAACTATCAAACCCTGTACAGGGTCGCTATGAATTGGTTCCTACTTCATGACACATAACCACCACCATCACAAATGTATAGGTAGAAGTTTTGTAACAAAAAGAGGGTAATAGTTAATCTTACAGTACTGGAATAGAGGCCACCAAAGTAGAAGACAATGAGTAGAATGTGGAACCCTATCAAGAGAAGCAATGACAGCAGAGATGAAGACAGAGATTAGAGCATGGAGAGAGAGAGAGCAGCTGAGGACTCTAGACTTATGGAAAGAGAAAGCCTGTTTGCTGGAAGCCAGGTGCTGGTGGCCAGGAGGGCAGTCTTGCAGAATATTGTCCTTTGGAAAAATATTCTTGAGTCATTTTGTGTACATCCACAACAACAAAATAGAAAACAACAGAAGCAAATGATGTTGAATTATGATGCACAAAGATTGTAATAATAATCCCTGAGAAAAGATATGTGTAATACTGATGTTCTCCCATATAAACTATCACTCAATTCACAATAAAAAAACTTAAAAAAGCAAAAGTAAGAAAAAGGATATAGTGTTTTGTTTTTGTTTTTGTTTTAAAAGAACAAGCAAGTTTTTGCCAGGAAGCCATCAAGGCAAACAAACAAATCCCTTCAGAACAAGCTCCCATTAAGACTGAAACTCAAAGGAACACATGAGCAAATATGTAAGTTTGCTGATGACCATGTTGGTCTGCTGGTGAGTTGAAGAGGTGTATGGCAACAATGAAGACTTGAGCTGAAATCAACCACATTCCATAGCCTCCCTTTGACTTGGAGATGAGAAAGAGAAGAGGAAAGGCTGTTTGGTTCAAAGTGTGGAGAGACCTGAGGACACATGAGCCTATGGAAAAGTACATAGCCATGGAGGGCTAGAGCTGAGAGTGAAGTGCCCAGATGATATGAATTGAAGTGAGACTCACAAGAATGCCCAAATTTGTACACTGTACCCATTTGACCTAGCTCGATGGTTTGATGATCTGAACTCTACTAGAAGAAGAGTAAAAAAAAAAAAACAAGACAAAAACACATTTTTGATAAAGCTTATAAGTGTAAATTGCTACAATTTAATGACCTTGACCTATACTTATGGATGTAGTACTTTAAAATACCAAGTGAGAGTGAAGGAGTCTTCACATCAAGTATAAATCCTATCCCCTCTGTATACATGGTTGATAGGGATGGGCAACTTAGATATTGGCCACCTAAATTGGGGAAGAGAGGAGGGCTACAAAGAACAAAATGATTGCCTAACAAGTTTTCAAGAGGGAGTTTAGTTTCAGAGTGTGCAGGGAAAGGTTGAATCCCCACTGAACATTATTAATCTTGTCTAGACAGGTCTGGTGAAAAAAGATGGAGATACAATAGTGAGTAAATTATCATAAAAAAATTGCAACTGTCACAACTGTAAAGGTAGAAGTTTTGTAACAAAAGTGGGGGAGAGTAGTTATTCTTATAGTCCAGGTACAGTTGACCTTAGGACCATCAAGGGAGAGTAGCATGAGTAGAGTGTGGGACCCTATGCAGAGAAGCAGCGACACCAGAGCTAGAGGCAGAGATGAGGAAAACAAGAAATACAGTATTTGAGGACTCTAGGCTCGTGGAAAGAGAAAGGCTGTGTGCTGGCAGCAGAAGGCTGACTTGCAGAATATCCTTTGGGTTGTTTAGATTATTATATATTCCTGAGTGTTTTGTGTATGCCAGCCCCCCAAAAAATAAAGAGGGAATTGAAGCAAATACTGTTGAATGATGATTCATGGAGGAGATTGTAATAATTGCAATGAAATAGTGAGTGTAAATACGATATTCTCCTGTGTAAACTATCATTCAATTCACAATAAAAACTTATTAAAGAATATAAATAAATAAATAAAATGACATACTGAATGGGTCAAATAGGCTTCACAACACCTCTTTAAAGACAAAGATTTCATACTGAGGACTAAAGTGCACCTGATCCAAGTCATGGTGTTTTCAATAACCATGTATACACTCAAACTAGGACAGTTTATAATGGAGACCATTGAAGAATTTATGCATTTTTTAATGGTGTTAAAGGAGAATACTGAAAGTATTCAATAACCGCTCAAAAAACTGCCCAGAAAACCAGATCCATGTTGGATAAAGTATAGTGAGAGTTCTCCTTGGAAACAATGATTGTGAGGTTGGTCCAGGACAGAGAAGTGTTTCATTTTGTTGTGCATGGGGTCACTATGATTTGGTATTGATTCGATGGCACATAACAACAATGATAACAAGTGCCATCGAGTCATATATTCCTGTACTGGGATCCTGATGACCAGTAGGTGAATTTGAGCTATCAAACTTGCAATTCAAACTGACCTTGTAGTCCAGTGCTTATCGCACATAAGTAGTAACAAACAGTATAATGATAAATGAAAAAAACACTAAAACCATTGAAAGCTTCACATTCCTTAGCTCAACAATCAGCACTCATGTAAACAACAGTAAAGAAGTTAAAGGACAGAACTTATTGGGCAAATCTGATGTGCAGACCTCTTTAAAGTTTTCAAGACCAAATATATCACTTTGAGGACTAATGTGCACCTAAACCAAGCCATGATATATTTAATAGCCTCATAGGTAGATTAAAATTGGAAAATGAATGAGGAAATCCAAAAATTAACCGATTCACTTGAATTATAATGTAGAAGACTAGGGACTTCCATAAGAACAAACAAATCTGTCTCGAAAGTAATACATCCAGAATGCTTCTAAGAAACATATGGCAAGACATTGTCTATCATACTTCTCAGACATGTTATTAGAAAGGATGAGTTCTTGGAAAAATATATCATGCTTGGTAAAGTGGAGGGTCAGACTCCCACCAGCAGGTACTGAAACAGTGGAAGCAACAATAGTCTCAATTGTAACAAAAATTATAAGGATGGTTCAGGCCCAAAGCTATTCTTTGTTCTGTTGTGTACAGCATTGCTGTGAGTTAGAATTGACTCAATGACTTCTAACAACAACAATAAAGTAAGACAGCCTGCAGCATAATTGTCCCTTGTTGTTGTCAGGTACCATTGAGTCGGAACCGACTCATAGAGACCCCATGCACAGCAGATCGAAACAATTTCTGATCCTAGGCCAACTTCACTACTGCTGCCACACTTGATGCCATCAAGGCTGCTACCTGGCCAATCCATCTCGTTGGGGGTCTTCCTCTTTTTCTCTGACCTTCCATCTTACCAGGCATGATATCCTTCTCCAGCGGCTGTTCCCTCCTGACAATATATCTAAAGCACTCTGGCTGCACTTCTTCCAAAACAGATCTATTGGTTCTTTTGGCATCCCATGGCACTTTTAGTATTCTCCACCAACACCACAATTCAAAAGCATCAATTCTTCTATGATCTTCCTTATTCACTGTCCAGCTTTCACATCCATATGAGGTTATTGAAAATACTATGGCCTGGATCAGGTGCATTCCAGTCCTCAAGCTGTTATCTCTGCTCCTCAACACTTTAAAAAGTTCCTGTGCAGCAGATTTGCCCAATGAAATACGTCATCTGATCTCTTGACTGCTGCTTACGTGAATGTTGATAGTTGATGAAGTCAAGATGAATGAAGTCTTTGATAACTTCAATCTTTTCTCCATTGATAAGAATGTTGTTTATTGGTCCAGTGGTGAGGATTTTTGTTTTCTTGACATTGAGATGCAATCCATACTGAAGGCTGTGCTCTTTGATCTTCATCAGTAAATGTTTCAATTCCTCTTCACTTTCAGCAAGCAAGGTTGTATCATCTGCATATCGCAGGTTGTTAACGAGTCTTCCTCCAATCCTGTTGCCACGTTTTTCTTCATAGAACCCAGCTTCTTGTATTATTTGCTCAGCATACAGGTTGAATAAGTATGGTGAAAGAACACAACCTTGTAGCACACCTTTCCCAATTTTAAAACATTTGTGTTCCCATATTCTATTTGAACAACTGCTTCTTGGTCCAGGTACAGATTCCTCAGAAGTACAATTTAGTGTTCTGGAATATTCATACTTAGCAATGTCCATAGCTTGTCAGGATCCACACAATCGAAAGACTTTGCATAGACAATAAAGCATAGGTAAACATCTTTCTGATATTCTCTGCTTTCAGCCAAGATCCATTGGACATCAGCAATGATATCTCTCTTTCCACAGCCTCTTCTGAATCCAGCTTGAACCTCTGGAAGTTCTCTGTCAATGTATGATTGTAGCCATTTCTGTATTATTTTTAGCAAAACTTTATTGGCTTGAGATATCAAAGTAGTGACTACTTCCAAATCGCTAGTCACTGAAAACCCTATGAGTAGCAGAGAAAATAATTGTCCCTATCATCTATTAAGTCAATGCTGCTGCCTTCTGATTCAGGGTTTCTGACACAATCTGGATGTGGTTAGCACACTGTGTCTCTCACACAGAAAGCCATGGCTGTGTCCTCAGAACTCAGACTGCTTAGATCCATGTAGGCTGTGCTTGTGGATATTTCCATGGTCATGGTAACTCTTTCCTGGAACTTCTGTGCATATTTTGTTTTTCCATTGTATGTATAAATCCTTCCCATCCACTCAAACCCAGGGTTCTGCTACATCCAATGCATACTGTAGGCACTTAAAGTGTATCCAGAAACCATGCAGAAGATCTTCACTGATGACCCAGGCTTCTCCAGTTCAGCTTGAGATTGCACCAGCTGGACCTGGGAGTGACCACCTGCTGAGAGCAGATTGCAGTGGATGAAATTCACTTTGAGTATCCCAAATGTCTTCTCCATCCCTTAGATTGGGAACAATTTTACTTGTAACTGCTACTACTAACAGGAGGATTCCCCAAGTCCAGTCCATGATTAGAGAGCTGTTCTCCAAGAACTTCTAATGGGGATTGTTGTGGTTGTTGGTTGGTACTCCGTGAATACAGATATATCCTTATTTGACATAGTAAACTTCCCATTATTTACATATTTATGAGGCAGAATGTTTTAGGCTTAGGTCTGGGAACCACCTGAGGAAGATATTTATTTTTTAAAATTATTTCAAAGACACAACAGCCAAATAAGCAATAAATGCTAAAGATGCAAATCATGGAGTTTTGGTTCTTCAAGTCCTATTTGGTGAATGGATCCTATACCACATATCTAAATTCTGGGTGTATAGAAACAAGTTGAAGCAGATCAAGACAGTTCAAACTTACAATGAATGTACGTACAAGAGATCAGAACTCTTTTAGGTCCTGTAGGACCCTCTTAGGCTTGCACCATTGTGTCAATTTATCTTTTGAGATTCAAATATAGCCTGCAGAAAATAGACATTTACTAAATCATTTAGTTTAATCCCACATTTTATTAAAACAGATTTCAGAATTGATGTGTGGGGGAAAATCGGAATGTTGAATATGGAGAAAGGCAATAGATTTTCTCAGAGATGTATTTCAAACTCACAAATAAAGTAAATGCTTGATGGTACACTGGTATTCTTCATGGACAGATATGAAATCCCCATTTAAATACAAGTTGCCCAGATCTTCTCCCAGCAGTTCTTCAACTATTTCCTCTGTGGACTTGTGTGAGTCTTCTTGTTTTCGAATGCCGATAATTTTTAAGTTATTCCTCTTCATGTTGTCTAACATGAATCTTAGATCTTCTTCAGATTTTTAAATCCTTTTTACTGTTTGCTCTTCTATCTTAGTGGTATTGAGAGATTTGTCTTCCAGCTCACTGGTTCTGCCTTCCATCTCGTCTATTCTACTCCTTTGCCCTTTCAGAGTATTGTCTATTTCTGATATTCCATAAATGACCATTTGGACCACTTTCTGTAGGTTTTGAATTGTTTCCAATGCTGTATCTATCTTATTTGATTGTTCTTGTAGCACTTCCCTGACTTCTTCCTTACATTTCTCGACTCCATTTTAAAGTGTTTTGAAACATTTTATAATCATTTTTCTGAATTCCTTCTCATGCACTTCCAAGGTCTGTCCTCCTTCCAGAATGGAATCCATGTCTACCTGCAGGTCATTTGTCTCAGACCTTTTATCTTGTTTCTGGACATGTGCTGATATGGTCATCTGCTTTTGCTTCTTGGTCATGTTTTGTGTTTATCTCTGGCCTTAATACTTAATTGAGTGTACATTTTGGTATTTTTTATGGTTTCTGATTGGTTCCAGATAGATGTGATCAGGATGTGGGCTTCCTTTTTCACTCTTCTTATTGCTTAACTTTGAGTAACCTTCACAGGTATGGTCTGTTTCCCTGGTATATGGCAGTTGGTATTGGTTCTTGCCTGGGTTTTGGTGTTTTATAGAGTGTGATTGTAGCTTGGCTATATGGCAGCAGTTGCTGACTCTTCTTTTGTAATATATAGAGATAAAGAGTCCTCCAAACATAGAAGGGGAAACATATAACAGCAAAACAGCACCAGCAGAAATAAAAAAAGAGAGAAAAAAACAAAAAACAGCAACAACAAAAACTAGACTGAAGTCTATAAACAATGAAAAGCAGGGGAGGGAGAGAAGAGAAAGAAAGGGAAAAAAAAATCTGTACCCTAATATGAGTATGACTTTAATGTCCTCTCTTCAGCTTCTTGCTTTCAAAGCTGCCTGAGAGATTTCAAGATGCCACTGTTGGTTGTTATGCTATACCTCAGACTTTAATATAATTTTTTTACCTATTTTGTTTTTAAACTCTCTTTCCCTCTCTACAGTCCTGTCATGCCTTTTCCTGTATTAAAAAACAAAACAAACAAAAAAATTTCAGGCACTACTATTGGACTGAATATCTGTGTGCATGCATGGTAGAAGAACTCACTAGTAGTGAGGGTGGGAGTGTTCACTCACTTAGGCTCCCCCCTCTAGTCACCAGAATGGAGGTGGGCAAACAGTGTGCATGCCAATGACCAGAAACAAACAAACAAACAAAAAAAAATCAGAACAAAGCAAAACCGACAAAGTATAATGTCCACCTTTGCTCCAAGATTCCATGGTGTTTTTCCATGGTGTTTCTGCTCCCCCGCTTGGTCTTGCCATTTGGTCTCACCCAAGATGTCGTCTCTGGGCCTCTGAGCCCAGCAGATTCAAAAGTATGTGACTTCTTACTTCAGCTTCAAGTTCCACTAACTATAAGCCTTCAAACTTTTTAAACATTCCTATCTCTGTGGTTCAACTTTTGGAGCTCTGCCCTGGACCTGCTTTGCATGGTATTCTGTGGTATAGCTGACAGCAAACTTTACTGCTCCTCCACCCTAGCCACCATCAAGCCCCACCTAGTGTCTCCCCAGACCTTCTCATTACAGTAGATATTTCCCACATACTTTGAATAATAGAATGTTTTGTCATCTAAAGTTAGCATGAAAATTTAAAATTTATTTATTGATTTTTTTTTATATATATTTACTTTTCTCTTTCACTTTTGTTGAGGGATGGGGGTTAAAGTACTGTGTGGAACACCGATGGAACACGTTTTGTCATAAAAATTGATGTAGAAAAGAACATTTCCTGCTTATGCCTAAGAGACCTGCAGGAAACCACTAACAAACTCCCTGGATCTGCTCCATGTTTTTGGTAGGTTCTGTGTACCCCTGGAGGCTGAAAAACTCTCTGCAGGGTCGGCCATGGTCTAGAGTCACACTGTCCTGCGTATCGTGGTCTATCACAGTACTTTATTGCTGAGTCTCAGTTCTCATGCTGATCATTTCTAAGTGGCGATTAGTGCTCTCTGGCAGTTCTACATAGGTTCAGAGTGGATACTGGCTGTGATGATTTTCAATTGGATGGACATGTGGACAATATATTCCATGCAATTATTCAATGCCCTCTTTCATGGAGGTTTTCACTGTAGACTACTCAGATACGTGTCAGCACAGTGCTATCACTAGAGTAGTAGATTATGGAGCCATAATTCTTGAAAAACACTCCTGGTTGGAAAAACAACCTAGACTCACCTGACTCCTGTGTCTTAATGCCTTGGGAAGTTTATTCCATTCCTATGTAGTGCATACAATGAAGTATATATATTTTTTAAGTTTTTATTGTCGATTGAGCTAAATTTAACAGCGTAGATCATCAGTTTTACATTCAACAAATCATACACCTTTGTTATTACAATGATTGTAGTCTCCTCAATATACCATGAGCTAACAATATTTCTCTCTATCCACTTTAGCTTTGAAAAACAAAACAAAACACAGGCATATATAATAATTTACATCTCCAAAGGGCACAATATGCAAGTCTTCCCCCTGGTCACTGATTCTTGGTCCCTCTCTTCCCATGTCCTCTGCCGATCCCCCTGTCCATGTCTGCATCTCTGCCTCTGTCTCAGGTGTTGCTGCTTCTCTGGATAATTCCTGCATTCTGCTTGTCTCTTCTCCCTTGATTGTCCTAGGGTCCTCTGTTTCTCTACTGTAAGATTAACCACTCCCCTGTTTTTGCTACAAAACTTCTACATTTACAATTGTGAAAGTCACATGATAACAGTTATTCACTATTGAATCATATGTATCATGTCTCTCATCTCTTTCACCAGACCTATCTAGACATGATGAAATCTATTCAGTGGGGACTCTTTCATGCCCCCATACTCCTAAACTAAACTCCCTCTTGAAATTTTGTAAGTCAGTCACTCTGAGCCCTTATCACCCCGTCATTTTAGGTAGCCAATGTTTAAGTTTCCTGTCCTTATCTACCCTGTGTACAGAGAGGATAGCATTGATACTTGATGTGAAAACTCTTTCCACTCTGCTGGCATTTAGTGTAACCACCACTCTGATAACCAAACATCTGTCAGTTTGTCGTACTGTGGTGGCTTGTGAGTTGCTGTGATTCTGAAAGATATGCCAGCAGGGTCCCCCATGCTGGACAGGTTTCAGATGAGCTTATAGACAAAGCAGACTAAGAGGAAAGAGTGACAAACTACTTCTGAATATTTAGTCAATGAAAACCTTATAAATATCAGAGAAACACTGTCAGATATAATGTCAGGAAATGAGCCACTCAGGTTGAAAGGCACTCAAAATGCAACTGGGGAAGAGCTGCCTCCATAAAGTAGAGTTGACCATGATAACGCAAATGGAGTAAAGCCCATGGAAGAAAATCCCGTGGGAACTTCATTTGATGATAGGGCACAACTCAAAATGTAGAGAAACAGCTGTAAACATAATTTGAAAATCAGAACATGGAATGTATGAAATGTGAATCTGGGAAAATTGGCAGTTGTCAAAAATGAAATGAAATGTATAAACATCGATATCTTAGGCAATACTGAGCTGAAATCAACTGGTATTGGCCATCTTGAATCTGACAACCACATGGTTTACTATGCCAGGAATGACAAATTGAAGAGCAATGGTGTTGCATTCAT
>NW_006408778.1:897261-899625 GCF_000296735.1 Chrysochloris asiatica | reverse complement strand
CAGGGTCCTGTTGTTCCAAGGTTGAGCCTGCATCACTTTACATCTGTCCCACTTAAGCCATGCAAACCTGTCTCAGTGTTCCCCTATCTTGTTCTTCTTCCTCCTCCTGCTTCTTGTATTGCCCTCCCCAACACTGAACTAAACCCTCCACCCCAACTCCATTGTTGTGTATACCTTATATTCTATTAATTCTTCCCTCCATTTTAGACCGTCTATTTTTCTTGTAATCTACCTGACCTTCCCACCACCTGGATCTCTGTTCTGCTGTGTATACCTTCTTTCACATTGTCATTGTTTTGATCATAGACTGACCTCCCAGATCACCTGTTCTTATCATTTTATTCTGTTCTTGACGCTTCCATTTCTCCATTGAGTTCAGGGTGATGCTGCCACCTATGCCATTCTCTAGTTGTCTGTTCTTGTTGCTTTTCAGTTCACAGAACTTCCTTTAGGATGTTTTTCATACCAAGGTAGGTGTTGGAAAAATCCCTTAGTTTCTGTTTATCCAGGAAAGTTTTCATTATGCCATCATATTTGATTGACAGCTTTGCTGGGTAGAGAAATCTTTGTTGGAAGTTTTGTTTGTTTTATTTTCTTTCATTTTATTATACATGTCTCCACATTGCCTTTTGCCTGCATGGTTTCTGTTGTGAGCTCTGAGCTTAATCTGATTTGCTTGCCTTTGTATGTTATACTTCTCTTTTCCCTAGCTGCTGCTGCTTTCAGGATTCTCTCCTTATCTTTGATTTTGGAAAGCTTGATTATGATATGTCTTGGTGATTGTCTTTTAGGATCTATCCTTCCTGGGGTTCAATGAGCTTCTTGAATGGTTATCTTTTCACTTTTCACGTTGTTAGGAAAATTTTCTTCCAGAAGCACTTCAACTGTCTTCTCTCTGGACCTGTGTGATTCTTACTGTTCTGAAATGTCGATAATTCTTAAGTTATTTCTCTTCATGCTGTCGAACATGAATCTTAGACCTTCTTCAGATTCTTTTAGACTTTTTTGTGTTTGCTCTTCTATGTTAGTACTGTTTAGAGATGTATCTTCTAGCTCACTGGTTCTGGCTTCTATCACTTCAGTTCTACTCCGTTGCCCTTTCAGTGTATTGTCCATTTCAGATATTCTGTTATTAATTGTTTGGACTTTTTTCTGTAGATTTGAATTGTTTCCAATGCTGTATTTATCTTATTTGATTGTTCCTGTAGTGTTTTCCTGACTTCTTCCTTATTTTTCTCAACTCCATTGTATAGTGTTTTGATACATTTTTAAATCATTTTCTGAATTCCTTCTCAGGCATTTCCAAAGCCTACCCATCTTCCAGTATGGAGTGTAGGTCTACTTCCAGCTCATTTGCCTCAGTCACTTTATCTCATTTCTGGACATGTGCTGATGTGGTCATCTGCTTCTGTTTTTTGGGAATATTCATGAGTTATCTGTGGCCTTAATACTTAGATGGTTGTGTATTTTTTATGCTTTCTGATTGCTTCCCGGTAGATGTGACCAGGAAATGGGCTTCTCTATTCACTCTTCTTCCTGAGAAAACTCAAGATGCCACAGTTGGTTGTTGTGACATAATTCAAGATTTAATTTTTGGCCTATTTTCTTTTTAGTCTGCCTGTCCTGCTCCACAATGTCCGTTCAGGCCTTTTTTCTAGTTATAAGCAGTTCAGGGCTGGCTGTGGCCATTTGGTTTATTTTCTTTTTAATGTTTTATTGTGAATTATGTGATAGTTTAATTGGGAAATCTTTAGTTTTACATTCATCCTATAGTATATAATATGGTTGCAATGGTTACAATCCCCTCCATGCATCATCAACCAATCAAAGTGAATAAAACTTCAACACATAGCCCTGTCCCTCTCTGGGTCTAAAATCCCCAGCCGTTCCATCTCTCCACGCCATCATCTCTGCATCAATTTCTGGCATCACTGCTTCTATGGGCAGAGTCACACTTTCCACTCTTCTCCCTTTGATCATCCCAGGGACCTCTGGTTCTATACAGCAAATAGAATCACTCCCCTCCTTGCTACAAAACTTTTACCTTTACATTTCCAATGCACACAATCAGTCCTGATTACAATTATTTACTAATGTATCACAAGAGACCTATCTGCCTTTCCTTTCATCAGCCCCACCTCGACAGATCGGTTACTACTTAGTGGAGATTCTACTTTCTCTCATGCCCTCTGGATATAGGTTCCCACTTGAAAGCTTGTAAGCCAGTCACGTCTTCTTCTTTTTTTTTTTTAATTAAATGTTTTTATTTTGCACTGAGTGAAAGTTTACAGGGCACATCATCAACTTCACATTCAAGCATTCATATAGCTTGTTTCATTACATTGATTAATATATCGTCAGTTT
>NW_006408778.1:887002-889844 GCF_000296735.1 Chrysochloris asiatica | reverse complement strand
AAAGGGGGGACCCAAATGGGGTTCCCCAGTGGGTGCTCGAGGCTGGAGGTGGGCTGCCTGCCCACGCGCTCCGCCGTTTGGTTGAGTGTGAGGTGAGCTGTTTGCCGGCGCACGCCAGGCAGGGTTGAGGGACGCTGCTTGGTTCAGCGGTGGGCGGGTCGCTCGCTTTTGCGCGTCTGGCAGGCCTGCGGTACGCCGCTCGGGCAGGCTGGCAGCTGCTCGCCTGTGTGCGCGCGCGCCCGGCAGGCCCCGGGAACACACGGGTCAATTGTGCAGGGCAGGAGTGGCTCGGTCAGGCCCAGTCGGCGCCTGAGGGATGCTGCTCGGTTCAGCGGGAGGCGGGTCGCTCGCTTTTGCACTTCTGGCAGGCCCGCAGTTCGCGGCTCAGGCAGGCTGGCAGCTGCTCGCCTGTGTGCGCGCGTGGCCGGCGGGCCCCGGGAACACACGGGTCAATTGGGCAGGGCAGAAATGGCTCAAGCAGGCACAGTCCGCGCCTGATGACGTCAGACAGTCGCCACTTCTCTTTTTTCTGCAGGCTTTTTAATTTATTTTTTCCCTCTTCCTCTCCTATGCTAACTTCACTCTGTCAACTGTATGCACAGAAATCCCCCCTTGGGGTAGGTGTCACCAGTGGATCTCCCTGTTTGAGTCTCCCAGCCATTGGAGGCTCCACACAAGCTGGTTCCCGCCCCGCTCCCCCAAGCCCAAAGGAGGTGGGGATGTCACGGCACCCTTTTAAAAAAGCCTGTAATTCCTTGCACAGTGATTTCTCAAAGAAACGAGTCTAAGGCGCACTAAGATATTTGCGGGCTGTGAGACTGTGAATTCCCACCTGGGAGGCTCAACTTGCGAGCTTCCCCCCCCCACCGATCCCAGAGCCCCCACTCACAAGCACCGCCTGGCTGCCCTTGAAAACAGCTGTTAAGCCAGTCACTTCTTGCACCCCCACTTTGTGTAGCCAATGTCCAAGTTGCCCAACCTTGTCTACTCTGTGTATGAAGAATGTGGGAATGATCCTTGCTGTAAATATTTGTTCTCTTTTTGAGCTACTGCATCCATAGGTGTAGGTTAATTTCATCAAATTGTATCAGATTACTATTTGTTTCCTCTTCTTTCTTCTTCTATTTGAGTTCTGAGCATCCAGTCATCGAATCCAGGTCAAGTGATATTATCTGCAAGTGTGTGTGTTCTTGTGCATATGCCCTCTCTTCTTATAAGCTGGACGCTTCACTCTCCACTCTAGTCATCTGTGGCTATGTTATTGACTCTGAGCCCAAAGTCCCTAGGTCTTGCAACACTGCTTGCCAACCAGGTCTCCACCTGGTTTCACAGTAGTCTATTGAACGTTGTATGGCTTAGCTCACACCTTCATTGCTATTTTTCCCTCACTTCCCCTTATCAGTGTGGGAAAAAAAAATCATAACCCTGTTCGTTATATTCGGGTAACTTTTTTTTATTTCCTGAAGTAAAGATTTTATGATCTCTCTCTTTTTCTGTGGTTACTTCCTGAAGTGAGTAAAGAATTTATGGTCACTTTCTTTTTCTTTAAAATACTTCCTGGAGTAAGGAATTTATGATAACTTTCTTTTTCCTTAAACTACTTCTTGGAGCAAAGACTATGATCACTCTCTTCTTTTCCAAAAGTAGGAATGTGCACCTTAAAAATTTGAGCTAGCCAAGCAAGTAAGGGAATAGATTGTGCAGTCAAAACCCTAGCCAATAGGGTGAGACACAGCCTTGAGACTCACGTCAGGGATTAAAAACCCAAGTGGACTGCCCACTCGGTGTGCTCGCTGACCTGTTCGTGTATGTACACCTATGTGTACCTCTTGCAGGAGTAAATTTTACTTTGCCAAAATAATTTAGTCTCACTGAATGTCTTTTATGCGACATTGGGCTTCATTTCTAACATCAGTGACAAATGTGGTCACCACTCAGTGTGTATATTAGTCTTGGAAGAGGATTTACCCTGATGTTGCCCAAACACTTGCCTTGATGAATCCTGGGTTAGCAACTTGCTTGTTCTTGTAGTAATCAGTTTGTTTGCCTATATTGTTTTGTATTTTTTGTATTTTTCCTGTCTGCCTTTCTTCCATTATTCTAGCCTCTCCAGGCTCATCTTCTTCTTCTACAGATAGCATAATGAAAGATCTTGTTTTCTTAGCCATTCTGTCACCCTCTATCTCTTAATTGGTACATTTAATTCATTTATATTCAGTGTAATTATAGAAAGGTATGGATTAGTTGTTGCCATTATGTTTGTTTGTTTGTGGTGTTGTTGCTTTTTTTGTTCTGCATGTCTTCCTGTGCTGAGTTCATGGTTTTTATGTTCTTTCTTGTGAGTTTCCTCATAGTTTTAATGTTTCCATGTTCTTCTTGGATTTTAATTTTCTTGTGAAGCGTAAATTTTCTTTGAGATTGCCTTATAGTTCATAACATTTCTTTCCATTTAGTGCAGTCTTTTTTATCTTGTAATCTACCTGCCCTTCTCACCATGTGGATCTCTTTTCCTACATCTTTACCTTCTTTTACATTGTAATTATTTTGATCATAGACTGACCTCCCAGACTCTCTGTGTTGTTCTTATAGTTTTGTTCTGTTCTTGATGCTTCCTCAATTTAGTTATGGGAGATGCTGCCATGTATGTCAATCTCTGGTTGTTGTTTGTTCTTGTTGGTTCTCAGTCCACAGAAATCACTTTAGAAAGTTTTGTAGTACAAGCTTGGCTTTGGTGAAATCTCTTAGGTTCTGTTTATCCTAGAATGTTTTGATTATATCATCATATTTGATTGATAACTTTGCTGGATAAAAGTTTGTTGGTTGGCAGTTTTTTTTTTTTTTT
>NW_006408778.1:885722-886902 GCF_000296735.1 Chrysochloris asiatica | reverse complement strand
ATCATATTTGATTGATAGCTTAACTGGAAAAAGGATTCTTGGCTGGCATTTTTTTTTTTTTTTCAGGGTTTTGTATATATCTCCCAATTGCCTTCTTGCTTGTATGGTTTCTGCTGAGAGATCTAAGCTTAATCTGACTTGCTTACTTTTGTATGTAACACTTCTGTTTTCCAGAGCTGCTTTCAGGAGTGTCTCCTTATCTTTGATTTTGGAGAGCTTGATTATGATATGTCTCAGTGATTTTTGGGGGGAGTCTATCCTTCCTTAGGTTCATTTCGCTTCTTGAATGTTTATCTTTTCACTTCTCAGGATGTTAGAGAAATTTTCTTCCAGTAATTCTTCAACTATTTCCTCTGTGGACTTGTGTGATTCTTCTTGTTTAGAATGTTGACAATACTTAAGTTATTCCTCTTCATATTGTCACACATGAATTTAAGACCTTCAGATTTTTTAATCCTTTTTTATGTTTGGTCTTCTATGTTAGTGGTATTGAGAAATTTGCCTTCCAGATCACTGGTTCTGCCTTCCATCTCTTCTCTTCTGCTCCTTTAACCTTTCAGAGTATTGTCTATTTTTGATGTTCTATAATTGATTGTTTGAAACTCTTTCTGCATGTTTTGAATTGTTTCCAATTTTATATCTAACTTATTTGATTGTTCCTGTAGTACTTTCCTGACATCTTCCTTGTTTTTCTCAACTCCATTTTAAAGTGTTTTGGAACACTTTATAATCATTTTTCTGAATACCTTCTCAGGCATTTCCAAGGCTTGCCATCCTTCCAGAATGGAGTTCAGATGAACCTGTAGGACATTTGTCTCAAACATTTTATCTTGTTTCTGGACATGTGCTGATATGGTCATCTGGTTTTCTTCTTGGACATGTTTGGTGTTTATCTCTGGCCTTAATGCTTAATTGATTATATGTTTTGGTTTTTTTTTTTTTTAATGGTTTGTGATTGCTTCCAGGTAGATGTGATCACTCTGTGGGCTTCCCTTTTCATTCTTCTTGTTGCATAACACAGAATAACTTTCACAGGTGTTGTCTGTTTCCCTGGTATATGGCAGTTGGTATTGGTTCTTGCCTGGGTTTTGGTGTTTTATAAAGTGTGATTTTAGCTTGACTATATGGCAGAAGTTGCTGTCACTTCTTGCTTAATATAGGGAGAGAGAGTCCCCCAAAG
>NW_006408778.1:881147-885592 GCF_000296735.1 Chrysochloris asiatica | reverse complement strand
GAGAGAAGAAAAAAAAAAAATCTGTAAACTAATATGAGTATGACTTTAATATCCTCTCTTCAGCTTATTTCCTTCAAATTTGCCTGGGAGATTTCAAGATGCCACTGTTGGATGTTAGGCTGTACCTCAGTATTTAATTTAATTTTTTGTCTGTTTGGTTTTTAAACTCTCTTTCCCTCTCTACAGCCCTGTCCTGTCCTTTCCCATATTAAAAAAAAAAAAAAAAAACGTTCAGGGCCAGCTCTTTGGCTGAGAGAATTTGTGTGCATGTGTGGCAGAAGAACCCACCAGTGGTGAATGTCAGGGGTGTCCACTGGCTCAAGCACTCCCCTCAGAACAAACCAAATCCAGCGAAGTGATTTGTCCACCTTTCCTCTGAAATTCAGGCAGTTTTTTCTGTGCATGCCTACTCCCCGCTTGGACTTGCCATTTGGTCATTCCCAAGTTTTTGGCTCTGGGCCACTGAGCTGGGCAGATTCAAAAGTACACAATTTCTTACTTCTGATTCAAGTTCCCCTAGCTATAAGCCTTTAAAGTTTTAAAACATTCATATCTATGTGGTTCTGAGTTTTGGAGCTCTGCCCTGACTGGTATTCTGTGGTATTGCTGATGGAAAATTTCACTTCACCTCGAACTTAGCTGCCATCAAACCCCTCTTCACACTTAGCCATTTGGTTTTAAGTGGAAACTTTCTTTTTAAATGTTTAGGAGATCTGTGTACATGTGTAGTAGAACACTTTGGGGTGGGGGTGGGGTGTCCACTCATTCAGGCAGCCGCTCTATTCACCAGAATGGAGATGCACAGACAGGGAGAGATCAATGAACAGATACCAAACAAACAAACAAAGTCCACACCTTTATCTCTGTGGTTCTGTCAGGAATCTGAGGCTGATCTGATCTATACCCTGCTTGGTCTGGCCCAAGATGGTGGCTCTGGGAGCAGCTGAGCGTCTTGAATAAGAATGCAATAGATTTATTGCTTCTGCTATTAAATTTCCCTAGCTGTAAGCCTTCCAACCTTCCAATATTCCTTTATATGTGGTTCAGAGATCTGGCACCATCACCAGAGCCTGCTTGGTCTGGTATCCTGTGTTGTTGCTGAAAGAGCTATTCACTGCACTTCCACCCTCTCTGCCACCTTATTTTTCTCTCAGTGAAATCTAACTATTTATTGTGTTGAAAAATAAGTGTGTTTCCCATGAATAATTCACTGATCAAGTAAAATTCTACATGCATTCTCTGGCATCCTTCCTATCATAATAAATGTATTTTCCAGCTACTGGGTCTATGTTTTTACCAACTTTTCCAATCTAATCACAAGAAATTATCAATTCATTCCAACTACATATTTGATTAATATTAAATTGAAAAAAAAAATTGAAACTTCAACTTCTTAAGATTTTGCCTTCAACATTGCTATGTAAATTTCAATTAACAGCTATTTTAACTGATCTACTTTGGAGTCATGTGTATCACTCCTATCACTCCTAGCATTATTCCTTGGGTTACATCAAAAATGTTGTTTTGTATGATGAATATGATGACATTCCTATTCAATCTGTCATTCCTTTCAAAACTAGCCATATGGTTTTTTATTTAAAATGTTCAATACTTCTCCATTCTAGTTTAGTTATGCCTAGGATATAAATTTCTATAATCCATTTATTTTTGACAATTTCCAATTATTTAGATTCATTCACTGTATATTCCATGTTCCATTTATTAGTAGATATTTGGAGCTGTAATTTCTAATTTTATTTGTTTTTTATTAATTTGTATTTTGAAATGAATTATGGTTTACTGAAGAAATCTGTTTTCCATTTAGCATTTAATGCACATTTTCTTTTGTCATTGATTACAATGCCAATAATGTAATTTCACTTAGCCCACTTCCTCCCTGTGTTGCTGTTTCAAATCCTACTTCTCTCCTAACCTTTTCTGCCTTCTGAACTTTGTACTTCAGAAAAATAGTACTTTTGATCTAATCCTTACATCCCTAGTGTTACTATGCACCTGTAAAAATCTATTATTTAGCTGAAATTTTAGTGAAAGAAGTATTTTCAATAGTCTCATATTTCTATGAAAGTTTGACAATGAATAAGGAATAATATAGATGAATTGTTGTGTTTGCATTGTGGTGTTGGAGATGAATTATAAAGCTTCCATGGACTGCCAGAAAACAAACAAATTTGCGTTGTAATGATGTTTAGATGCCTACTTAACTGGTCTTCCTTCTCATATTTCAAACATATTATCAGGAGGAACCAGACCCTGGGGAAGGACATAAAGATTGGTAACATGGAGGATTAACAAAGAGAGTAGGACACCCCCAATGACATGTATTTGTACAGTACTAATGGGACCAAAAAATAACAGCAATTGTGAGGTTGATGCAGGGCTGGGTGTCAATTTGTTCTGTTGTATATACGGTCGGTATGGCTTAGAAATGCCTTGAAGGCACCTAATAATAACAATAATTGATCATTTCTGCACTGAACATGGCAGTCTACCACACTTCATCCTTTGATCTCCCTGGGCTGCCCAGGATTTGCCCCCATCCAGGGGAGGCTTGAAAGAAATGCCGACTATTGCAGGAGGTAGAAAAATGGAGATTTCCAAGCATCCACTGTCTTAGTGATGCCTTTTCCTAAGATGATTCCATGTTGCTAGTGTCTTATCTTTGGCTACACAGTTCCTGGAGAGAACGTTCCCTGTTTTGTGTACATATTTAGCTGTATTTACTTATGTAGGTGTTCACATTCTAGGTATAGATAACATTATTGGATGATATCTTATGATTTATGTCTACTTCTCCTATTACAAGAATCCTGGTTGCACAGTGAGTTGAGTTATTAGTTAAAAGATTACAGGATTAAACCCATCAAGTAATCCATGGGAGAAGAATGAGACTGTCTACTGCCATGAAGATTTACATCACATAGGAAGAAAACATAAAGGAAGAAGAGTGGGACATAGAGTTATATATCTCACAAATATATAAGAGAATGAAAGAGGATATTTGTGCAGCAGTGTTTATGTTTCCTGAAAACACTACTAAGAATATGATGTAGTAATGAGTAGGAAAATGATAAAATCTTATTACATATTAACAAACATCTTTAAGGCAATGTGATGGGAGTAGAGGCTCAAAACCTAAGTCTCAGGGGACACTATGGTCAATTGGCATAACATAGTTCACAAAGATAATGTTTTACCTCTTTCTTGGGTGAGTAGCACCTAGTATCTTGAAAGTTAATTAGTGGTGGCCTAAGGTACAGCTATTGGTCTTTCTCTATGCAGATGAAAGGAATGATAAGAATTGTAGAGGTTTGGAATCAATTAGTGTAATGGAGCAATATATTATGTGAACATCAGTCTCCATGATTTTGAGACCAGAAGAACTAGAAGATGCTTGTATATCAGTAATGACTCCCAGGAAAGCGATCACAATAGAGGCTCCCAGATAGAGTGGGTAAAAATAGAAAGAAAAACTAAAAATGATTTAATAATAACAAAAATAAAAAGACAAGTATTACTAGTCACAAAGAGACTAGAGAAATCAAGAGATTATGGCTCTCAACCATTCTTGAGAACTTGAAAGAAAATCACCTTGTGGCTTACTTTTTAGTCAGGGAGTAGAAAGTTTTATCTTTGGGGACAACAACACTCGCAAGGTATTCTCAGCATGGAATCGTCAATCATTCAAAACAAAAAAGCCCAATATTTACCTAAGTTTAAGTTAGAAAGTGATAGGAAGATGGGTGAACTGCAAATTGGAAGCACTGGAATGAACCAAAATAATTTTTGTTGCATTGATGGGATTGAAACCATTGAGATGAAACAAAGTGTATGATTTTCTGATTGTAAATTGATGTTCTAGTTTGTAAACTGTCCCTCAATACACAATAAATATTTAAAAAAGAAAAAAAATATCCTAAATATAGTGTTCTTTGTAATGTCAAATATTATAAATGAATCAAAATATTTACCTTTAAAACCAAAATCAAAACCACTGCCATTGAGTCCATTCTGATTCATAGCAAACGTATACATACATTTTGACACCCAAAATCTTTATAGTAACAGATGACCTCATCTTTCTCCTGTCATTTAACTATTGTTGTTGTTGCCATTGTTAAGTGACACAAAGTCAGTTCTAACCACAGAGATACAGTATAGGGTTCCTGAGTAGCAGCAGGTGAGTTTGAACTACTGAGCTTGCAGTTCAAACTGACCTTGAGGTCAAATGATTTTACTAAGTTGACATAATAAGAGCCACATCAACTGCATTGGAGAGAAAAAAAAAAAAATGCAGTCTCAAAACCCCTAATGAGCAATACATTGTGAAACACTTTATAGAAAAGTGTTTTGACAGGCATATTCCAATAAAAAACCACCAAAGATATAGTAGTAGGTTCTCTTGACTTTTGGGATCTGCAAGCCAT
>NW_006408778.1:876915-880094 GCF_000296735.1 Chrysochloris asiatica | reverse complement strand
TCATCATCACTTCCATTTAATAAATATAAAATTACATAATGAACTTGAATTTACACAAAGCTCTTCTATCTGTTTGTCTGTCTGGATTCATGCATTCTACAAAGTTAGGAGAGGAATTGATTTAGGAGAATAAAATAACTGAGAACCAGGTTATTCTCCATGATATAGTGTTTTCCCCCTGTGAACTATTGATTCACATTCAGGGTCTTGTTGCAGTTACTTCATGCATTTAGTTGTAATATGATAGAGAAGAGATGGTATAGATATTATTTCTTGAGTAGGACTTGAACAACTGAGATTATGTTACAGTTGTTAACATGCCTGTATATCATCCATTTTATAATATGTGTTTCATACTAAGTAACTTGCAAAATAATAAAAAAAAGTTTTTATTGTGAATTGTGTATATGTAGTCCTGGTGTGGCACTGTGTGTTAATGTGCCAGACTTCAAAGCCATTTGAACTTCAAGGTCAGCAGTTCAAGTTCACCAGCTGTTCCTTGGAGACCCTATCCAGGGTCATTATGGGTTGCAACAGACTCCATGGAACTTATTAACATCAGCAACATGTGTTTATGTGTGTGTGAAGGAATATGATATATATATATATATATGTTGTTGTTGTTGTTAAGTGCCATCGAGTCGGTTCCGACCCATAGCGACCCTGTACAGGGTTTCCGAGGGTGTAAATCCTTACGGGAGTAGAAAGCCTCATCTGTCTCCCGCATATATATATATACACACACATATATATATATATACACACTTCAAACAATGTTCTGCTGATATTCATAAGTTTTTAAGTTGCTATCCATTCAGAAGTGGTCTGCCTTTCTTGTGTCCTAATATATTTTCCTTTGCAAGTTTTGGTGACTCTTATCCATAATAGGTGATCCTGCTAGTATTTAAAATACAGGAAGCATTGCTTCAAGCATCCTAGCAACACTGAAGCCTCTACTACAAACTGACAGATTTATATTGGGTGCTGCATACTAGGCATAAACAATAAATAAGAATCTGCCCATAGGATGAGGGTGAGTCAAGAATTATCTAAACTTTAACTGTGAATTTATTTTAATTTTAGGCTGAGCTGAGAGCCACAAATGCACTGTTTTCTCCATTTTGTCATCAGAAAATCTTCATGCTTGAAGAATTTCCTCAGGGTACAAAACAGGTGAATGTCTGATGGAGAATCCTTTGTAATTTTGTGATTGTTGCTTAATGGTGATTGGCATTGTGACTATAGATTTTCTGACTAGTTCATCTGAGTTTAATCATCCAAAACAAATGATTATAAGTCACCTTCTTGAAAATTCTCAAATCCATTATGTTCTTCTTCCTTTATTTTTTAATTGATTGAGTTATAGATTACATGTGAGAACATCAACTTTACATTCAACTTACCATATTTCATTTCATTGCAATGATTACAATCTGCTCCATGCATCATCATTCAACAACATTTGCTTCCATTCCCTCTGTTTCTCTATTTTTTTTGTTTTTTTTTTGGATGTACACAAAAGCACTCAGGAATATATAACCATTCAAACACCCAAAGGGTATACATTGCAAGCCTGCTCCCCCATATGTGTAACAAAACTTCTACCTTTACAATTGTGACAGTCACAATTAGTCATGATAACAATTACTCACTATTTAATCAAAAGAATAATATCCCCATCTCTTTTAACCAGATCAATCTAGACAAGCTGAAAACTATTCAGTGGGGACTCTTTCTTCGCCCCCACACTCTTAAACTAAACTCACTTTGTAAGATGGTCATTTGTGCCTTTATCACTCCCTCATTTTAGGTAGCTAATGTTTAAGTTACCCACTCCTATCTACACTGCATATAGAGGGGATAGCCTTGATACTTGATGTGAAGACTCCTTCCTTCTCAATTGATATTAACAGTTACTACCTCCATGAGTGTAAGTCAGGTTCATCCAATTGTAGCAATTTAGCCTTGTTTCCTTTATATATATAAAAAAATCATCATCATCCTATAGTCGAGTTCTGACTATCAAGCCATCTAGGGTAGGTCAAAAGGGTACTATCTGAGAGTTTGGGTGTTCTTGTGCATGTTCCTTCACTGCTTATCAGCTGGATACTTCACTCTCAACACTAGCCCTCTGTGGCTATGTCCTTGTCCATGGTCCCAGGTGTCCTCAGGTCTTACCACACTTTGGACCAACTAGCCCTTCCTCTTCACTCTCTAATTTCCAGGTCAACATGAGTCAATGGACTGTGGTTGAACTCAGCCCATTTCTTCATTACTGTCTTGCCACCTCTTTCACTCACCAGAAGACAAATGTGGTCACCCACAAGCTTACATGACTGCTCATGTGTTCCCTTTGAGTCTCAGTATTAGAGGGGGGTTTGTCCTGAAGGAACTTGATTTCTTGCCCTGATGGCTTCCCAGCGAACAACTTACTTATTCTGGTAGTAGCCCGTCATACTGACATATTTGGTTTGAGGTTTTCCTGACTATCTTTCTTTGCAGATGCATCTCCTGTTGCCCTAGCTGTTCCAGGATGGTCTGCTTGTCTTTTCTAGTGGGAATATCCCACCTCAGAAGGTTCTGGATGAGACTCAGGATTCCACCTAAGATTCTATATGCTGCAAAGGCTCCGCAAAAGGCCTATTTCACAGGACACATTTTAGAACCACTTTTAAATATTGCAATCAGTTATAGGTTGAAGATGGCCTTAAAAGTTTTCTGTAATCATGTTTCCTGACATTCCTTTATATCCCACTCAAATGTCTATTTTACAATAGTAGGCAAGGAAAACCAATATTCATAAGAAAGTCATGCATCTTACTATTATTTCCTTTCTTCAAATTATGCCTAGATCTCTATATCACAGAGACCTGTTGTTCCAAGTTTGAGCATGCATCACTATTTATCTCTGTCCCACTTAGCACATGCAAACCTGTCTCAGTGTTACCCTATCTTCCTTGTTCTTCCACCTCCTCTCCTTTTTTTTTTTTTGAAGGGTGTTTGCCTTGAGGGGACATGACCACTTGCCTTGGTGGCTCCCTGGGGAACAACTTGCTTGTTCTATTTTTTTAATGTTTTATTGTGAATTATATGATAGTTTACATGGGATAACTTTAGTTTTACATTCATTCCATCGTATATCATCTCACTGCCATGGTTCCAATCCCCTCCATGCATCA
>NW_006408778.1:864494-875439 GCF_000296735.1 Chrysochloris asiatica | reverse complement strand
TCTAGTGTGGTGTTTCTGACTATTCCTTTCTCTCCCTCTCCAGTGTCTACTCTATATTATAATGCAAGGGAAACCAAGATTAAAACAAACAAAAATAGTCAAGCATCTTAACATGATTCCCCCCCTCATTCCAACCATGACTCAATCCCTGTATCTCAGAGCCCTGCCATTCCAAGGCTGTGCATATATTGACCTTTATCTCTGTTCCATTTAGCCCTTTCGATCATGTCCACCTATTCTCCCATCTGCCTCATTTCTCCGTCCTCTCTCTTCTTTTATTGCCCTCTCCAATACCTGAAATATGATGTCTTTTCCCTTACCCTGTGCTCTACAGTCGCCTCCTTCCAGCTCCCCTTACATCAACCACCCCAACCCCACTGTTTTTGTTACCTTGTATTCCATTAACTTTTCCCTTAAATTAAGACAGTTTATTTTTTCCTGTAATCTACCTAACCTTCTCACCACCTGGATCTCTGTTCTGCTGTATTTACCTTCTTTCATATTGTAATTGTTTTGTTAACAGATTGACCTCCCAGATCCTCTGAATTTGTTCTTATAGTTTTGTTCTGTTCTTGACTCTTCCATCTGTCAATTGGTTTCCGGGTGATGATGACATGTTCATATATCTCTTGTTGTTTGTACTTGTTGGTTCTCAGTCCACAGAACTCCCTTTAGTATGTTTTGAAGTACTGTGTTGGTTTTGGCAAATTCCTTTAGCTTATGTTTTATCCTGGAATGTTTTGATTACACCATCATATTTGATTGACAGCTTTGCTGGATAGAGGAAACTTGGTTGACAGTTTTGTTTTTTTTTTTTCTTTTTCTTTCAGTGTTTTATATATGTCTTTCCATTGTCTTCTTGCCTGCATAGTTTCTCTTGAAATATCTAAGCTTATTCTGATTTGCTTGCCTTTGTATATTACACTTCTTTTTTACCTAGCTGCTTTCAGGATTCTGTCCTTATCTTTGATTTTGGAGAGCTTGATAATTATATGTCTTGGTGATTTTCTTTTAGAGTCTCTCCTTCCTGGGGTTCATTGAGCTTCTTGAATGCTTTATCTTTTCACTTTTCAGAATGTTAGGGAAATTTCCTTCCAGAAGTTCTTCAACTATCTCCTCTGTGGACTTGTGTGGTTCTTCCTGTTCTGGAATGCTGATAATTCTAAAGTTATTCCTCTTCTTTTTGCTAACATGCGTCTAAGTTCTTCCTCAGATTTTTAAACTTTTTTTCTCCTTGCTCTTCTATCTTATTTGTATTGAGAAATTTATCTTCCAACTTACTAATTCTGACTTCCATATCTACAATTCTACTCCTTTGCCCTTTCAGTGTATTATCCATCTCTGATATCCTATTATTAATTATTTGGACCTCTTCCTATAGGTTTTGGAACATTTACAATGCTCTATCTATCTTATTTGATTGTTCCTATTTTGCTTTCCTGACTTCTTCCTTATTTTTCTCAACCTCATTGTAAAGTGTTTTGATACATTTTATAGTCAGTTTCCTGAATTCCTTCTCAGGCATTTTCAAAGCCTTCCCTCCTTCCAGTATGGAGCATAAGTCTACCTCCAGCTCATTTGTCACAGTCACTTTACTTCATTTCTGGACATTTGTTGTTATGGTCATTTGTTTCTATTTTGGGGGCATCTTCAGTTGTTAGCTGTGTCCTTAATACTTAGATGGGTGTGTGTTTGGCTGTTTTTTATGCTTTCTGATTGCCTCCAGGTAACTGTGATCATGAGTTTGGCTTCTCTTTTCACTCCTCTTCTGGAAAAATTTCAAGATGCCACTGTTGGTCATTATGATATAACTCAGGACTTAATTTTAGACTTGTGTCTTTTTTTAGTCTGCCTGTCCTGCTCCACAAGCCCCATAAAGGTGTTTTCCCTAGTGATAAAACAGTTCACTCACTTAGGCACCCCCTCTAGTCACCAGATGGAGGTGTGTAGACAGTGAGAGAATAATGAACAGATATCAAAATTTTAAATTAAAAAAAAAATGTCCACATTATTATCTCTGTGGTTCTTTCTGGCATCTGCAGCTGCTCTGATCCTTCCCTTTGTTTGTTCTCATCCAAGATGGCTGTTCCAGGAACAGCTGAGCACCTTGGATTAGCAAGCACTTGTTTTCTTGCTTCTGATACAAATTCCATGGTTGCAAGCCTTCCAAATTGCTAAATATTCCTTTATATGTGGTGTAGAGTTCTGGGACCATCCCCTGAGCCTGTCTGATACAGTATTCTGTGTTGTTGTTGTTGAGGGAGCTCCTCACAACACTTTTACCCTATCAGCCATCTTGTTTATTCTACCATCCAATTGTTTTGATTAACAGATCATACATTTCACATTCCAGTCATTAGTAGAAGTTTATATATTTTAATTCATACCATTCATTTACAACCCCCACAATATAATCTGACTCATTCAATATTCTCCATGTGTTTCCTGTTAGCATTCTGCATTTTTTCTTAACCCTCCCTCTTTACTGAACATTCTTAAGGGGCAAATGCTGCTCTTCTCAAATGGTTGATTATTCTGGGGAGTGTATGCCTCACTCATATTATTATTTACCTTATAAACCTCTCTATATTTTAGCTAAAATTTGAGCCATGGGGGTGAGTTCAGTTCCGTGTTAGAAGTATAACTGAGGACAATAGTCTCAGGTGTTTCAACAGTCTCTATCCAATAAGTTTTGTTATCATTGTTGTTATTGATAAGTGCCTTCGAGTTGGTTCCTACTCAAAGCAACCTTGTTTTGGGTTTCTGAGGAGCAGGTGGTTAATTTGAACTGTGAACTTATGGACCAAACTAAATGTGAGGTTAAATGCTTATCCTTCAGTGCCACACCAAGACTCCACTTAGTCTGGTTCTTTTTATTATTTGAATTTTGTTCCACATTTTCCCATTATTTATTAAGTATTTCTAATGTGCAAAGTCAGGTTTAACTGCAAGGTCAGTAGTCCAAGCTATTCCTCAGAAACCCTATATGGGGTTTCTGTGTTGCCATGGACCAGAACAAACTTGATTACCCTTAACAACAGCAACAACAATATGAACCCATTCAGAGTTCAAGCTGTTCAGTTTGGATGGATTTAGCTGATGTTGATTTTTGTCATTGATCTAGTGTAAAGAAGCTGGTATTCTCTCTTGTCTACAGAAATCCTATATGGTGTTTCTAAGTTGCCATGGGCCAGAACGAACTTGATGACTTTTAAAAACAACAACAACAATATGACCCCATTCAGAGTTCAAGCTGTTCAGTTTGGATGGATTTAGCTGATGTTGATTTTTGTCATTGATCCAATGTATAGAAGCTGGTATTGTCTCTTGTCTAATGGTTAAGATCATAGAGGATACTGTTGTGTCTGAGCTGTATGGACACAATTGCTCTCCTCACTGCTGAGTCAACAAGAGAAATCAAACAAGCAAGAAAGAAGGAAAACAAAGAAATCAGTAAACAACAATGAAAAAATATTTAAGAAAAGAAAAAAAAAAAAAAAAAAAAAAAGAGAGCGAGAGAGAGCCAGCAACAGCTTTCTCACCACTAACAATAAGTACACCTATGAACCACATATTGTTCTCTTACCTTCACACCATCCCAAGCAATGACAATCCCAAGTAAGTAGGAGATTTATACTCTGTTCCATGTGAGCTAGTCTTTTGCCTTTTCTCTCTTTTTCCCCCTCCCCCTTTTCTCTGTAAAATTGTTTTTTTTTTAGAGTGGACTTCTCCATCAATGTTCAGGGAAAACTCTGAAGATTTCGATCAGGACCTGCCCAGCAGAATTAATGTTGGCAGTGTTATGCCCAGAGTTCAGGGTCCCCAATAACCACCCAGGAGCCATTACCGATGTAAATACATAAGGGTTGTTTATTCAAGCTCGAGCCAGGTCTCTAACCTTATCCGACGCAGCGGAATAGGGAAAAGAGGCCCGAACTTTTTGTCTGCAGGGTTTTTATAGAGTTTTTAAACAGCTCAGGTTTTTCAGCTTTACAATCTATGGATTGGTTAACAATTGGCAAACTATGAGATGTTACAGTTTAATTGGTCAGGACTGGTGGTCTTTGTTCTTAGGCTAGGGTAAAGGAAAACATCTGGCCTCTGGCCTTGATCTGCCTGGCTATATATTATTTTCTTGGAGCTAGAGGACGTGCTAAAGCTTATATACAAAATGGATTCTTCTCTTTGGTCCTACAGTAGTTCCTCCTTTCTTTAATGGTAACCACGTACATGTGGGTTTACATTGTGTTGTACTCAGGTGTGGGTCAGATTTACCTCTGTTGAGTAGGGAAGTGTAGAAAATAAGAAAAAATGCATACCTTTATCTCCATGAGCTACATGTATGTTTCTGCAATGACAATACATTTTCATGTGTCTAAAGCCATCACAGATCTCAGGATGACTATAGCACATCTTGTCAGCTGCCACAAGTCATCAGTGACTCCTTTTTTTTTTTTTTTTGTCATGTCTTCTCAGGTGTCTCTCCCTAAAAGCATTCATTCCACTTTTTTATTCCTTCATATAAAGCTCAGGGTTCCAGGATTATCATCTACAGTATTTCATTTGGTTTTCCATATCTTTGTTAAAGAGGGCATATACAGTCTTTCTGCATATTCCACCATCTTGCTCCCACCTTGACACTACAGTTTTTGTTCCTAACATTCTTTTTAAGGACATGAGTCCTCTGCAATGTCCCTCAATACTTTAGTTAGAAGCCCTCCTACTGAAGAGCATAGTGAAAGTTATTAGGAAAAGAAGAAGCAGAACAACCATACACTTTGTGCCATTTCTAATTCGGTATGCATGTCATGAATAATTATGGATTGGGGAAAATAAATCAAGGTTTGTCTTTGGATATGAAATTGAGTAGACAGTACTGCATTGAGTTGTTAGAATGATACATGTTGCTGTTGTTTTAGGTGTTATCAAGTGAATTCTGACTCATAGAACCTTATGTTCATTGGAATGTAACAATGGTTATCCTCCAGCACCTTCACAATTGTCCCTATGTTTGATCCCGTGGTTGCAGACAGTATCACAATCCATCTCATTAAGTATAAAATATGCCCTGCAGAAAACAGATACTTAAGTGTCTCTTGAATTTTATTTCTCATTTTATTAAAACAAATATCAGAATTGCCTGTAAAAAAAAAAGGGGGGGGGCAGCTTTTGATCATAGAAAAAAGAAAGGGGCGAGGTCAGTGATGTTGGGTTGATGGGGTAAAGTTTTCTATCCATATTCTCATAGGGCCATCTTTATACTTTTAAATAATGAGCAGGTGTATTATCATAATAATAGAAAGAAAGAAAAAAAGAAAGAAAGAAAGAAAGAAAAAGAAATACTGAGTAGAACTCTTTTCTGGTCTGTCTATATCACAACAATATTTTCTATTTCCATATAACTACTTCATACTAAGACTCCATGATTCTTCCTGTGTTCTTTGAGATAATCTATCTAGATTATCTCTTCAGAATCCCAAAAAGCAGTCACCATAAACTTCTTAAAAGCTGTCAATACCTTTAATTTAAGTAGCTCAGAAGATCTCTGAACAACTGCTTTTATTTTGTTCATTAATTAAAGGCACCCTAAAAAGAAGTAGGGAGTCCTGGTGTGGTGCTGTGGGTTAATGTGCCACACTGCAAAGCCATTCGAACTGCAAGATCAGCAGGTCAAGCTCACAAGCTGCTTCTTGGAAACCCTAAACAGGGTCTCTATGGGTCAGAACCAACTCGATGGCACATAGCAACAGCAACAAAAGGCAAAAAGTGTGTTACTCAGAGAACTTTTATGCAGTCATCCATTGATGGGAGAGACATGTTTAAACAAATTTGGAATAAACCCACAGATATGTCACTTGGAACCCTTGTAGCAATATATATATTTGTTACTTAAGATCCCCTGTTCACAAAGTGAGTTAAGCATTAACTGCTAACCAAATGTCAGCAGCTTAAGTACAAATCCACTGCACTGCAAGGGAAAAAAAAATGAGGCAATCTATTTTTGTAAATGTGTAAATCACCATAAACACCTTGGAATCATTTTACCCTGTTAAGTGATAACTCTATCATTATGAAGCAATTCAAAGTCAGTAAGTGATGAATATATATGGAGTTTCCTTGTTCTATACATTAAACTCTGGACTGGAAATTCTGTGATTTGAGCCCACAATTCACTACATGGGAGAAAGTAAGTTTTTCTGTTCCTTCAAAGATTAACATCGGATATTCAGAAAAGGGAGTAGGAATGGACTCAGTGGCACACAAACTATAAATATGTATTTATTTCTTTATGAACAAATTTATAAATTTTAGGTTATCTGCAAAGAAAATTAATGTACCTTCACATCATATCAAGCAAAATTAAAATCATGAGGTCATTGTAAATATTATAACAACAGTGAAGAAGTGCATAAGAAACATGCAAAGGACAAAAATCCAGCACAAAAAAAATATGTGGAACAACAACAAGAAAAACTATTAATTCCAAAAAACAAAGAGCAAAATGAGTGCAACCAATATACACCTATGGTTAATTACAGTATATTTAGGTCAATGGATTAAATCCACCAGACAAGAGTCAGAGAGAAGCACGATGGATAAGAAAAGAGGACCCTTCAATATTATCTCTATAAGAAACAAACCTTACACACACACACACAAATGGATTACAAATCAAAGGCTAGAAAAATATACATCAAACTTATGGCAATAAAAAAATGAGCATGAGTGGCAATATTAATTTCTGATAAAATAGACTTTAAGGCAAAGACTAGATAAAGAGACCAAAGAAAGCATTATTTGATGATTAAAGGGTCAATTGAACAAAAAGTATAAACTTAATAAATATCTACGATCCCAATACAAGAGCTTCAAAAATCATAAATTAAAATCAATTGGATTTGAAGAAAGAGACAAGTCTATATTAATTTGAGATTTTACTACTTTACTTTCAATAAATGAGAGAATAACTAGGAAGAAACTGAACAGAGATACAAAAGAATCAAACAGCACAATAACATGTATTTGGAAAGAACAGAGACCACATATAAGCAGAAGACTACTTAAGAAGAAGAAGTAGGGGGACTCTCACAACCTGACCTCAAAATTAACAACACACCACAGTAGTCAAAACAGCCTGGAACTGCTACAACAAAAGATGCATAGAAGAGAATTGAGAACACAGAAATGAATCCATCAAAATACAGTGGGCTAAATTTTGACAAAGGGCCTACATACTTTAAATGGGGATGAGATAGTCTCAACAAATGGTGTTGGAAAACAGGAAATCCATTTTCAGAAGAATTTAGCCATACCCACACCTCACACAATATATATATATATATATATTTCAACATGGATTAAAGACCTAAATATAAGACCTTGAACTATAAAGATTGTCAATGAAAAAAAAAAAAAAAAAGGGGAAATCTTAAGGGTTATAATACATAGCATAAATACACTATCAAATACTACTAAAAACATAGAAACAGCAGCAAAACTTGATGATTAGGCCCTCATAAAAATTAGGAACCTATGTGCATCAAAACAGTTCACCAAAAGATTAAAAAGATTAATTGCGATTGGAAATTAAAAAAAAAAATCGAAACAACATATTAAAAAAGGGTCTATTCTTAAAATATTATACAAAACTATAACATTTCTAGAAGAAAAAGGCAAATAAGTGGAAAGAGGTTCAGAATTGATCATTTTCTTCACAAAGATGTGTGTAGGTTAATACTTAAAACTGGTTTGATTTCCTTTTTGTCCACTTCTCTTTTCTTTCTTTCTAGTTCAAGAAAATATCCTAATTCATGATAACTTGTATTTTCTAGTACATGTATTCTCATATTATCAGTAACTTTATTATATAGTATCTGTTAATAGAGGTCCTAAAACATGCAAACACCAAGATGTAATAAATACTTGGTTTTGGGGGGTGGGAGATTATCTGTTGAGAGATAATGCAGAGACCAAGGAGGCTTGAGATGCTGTTAGTCTATGATGCAAATCAGACCCTCAGGGAAGTAGAGAGAGAAGGTCATCTTTTTTCTGAAAAATTTCCTCTTCTCCTAGAACTTTATTTACTGTCCAAGACTCTGCATGCTATCATATATTATTGACCCTGAAATAACATTTCATTTGATTCTAAACTACAATGCAAATAACATCCTTATTATGGAATCCTAAAGGACCTCTCGTAGCATAGTGGTTATGAATCGGGCTGCAGACGTCAAGGTCAGCAGTTGGAAACTACCAGCTGTTCTTCAGGAGAAAGATGAGATTTTCTGCTCCCATAAATATTTACAGCCTCAGAAACCCTGTACAGGATTGCTATGAATCAGAGCCGACTCCATGGCACATAACAACAACAACAACGTAAGTCGCAGCACTGAGTCTGGCCTATCAGATGCAGATAACCAGGTCTGTTTCCAAAGGCATCACTGGAAACTACCAAATTTTCAGCTAGTAGTTGAGTTTTCATAAGTTTGTGCCATCTGGGTTCTTCACTCTCCTGTGTCTGATTGGAAAAGATTCCCCAGGTTTCCCAGAAGTTCATTCAAAATATGATCCTAAGGAACACTGGCAGGGTCATTTCCTCATCTATTTCAAGAGGTAACATTTGGTCAGAAACCAATAGTACTAAAATAAGAACTCCAAGCCTCACTGAGGGCAGTAGAAAAATACAATGCCAGAAAGCAAGGTGAAAGGAATTGACAGAACACAAATTGAAATATTTCAGCAAACTGGTATAGCACTAGAGGCACTCACTTATCTATGCCAAGAAATTTGGAAAAGAGCTATCTGGCAGCTGATTGAAACAGTGCCCATTTCAAAGAGAGGTGAACCAACAGAATGACAAAATAATCAAACAATATAATTAATATCACAGGCAATAAAATTTTACTGAAGATAACTAACAAACAGCTATAATAGTACAGCAATATGAAATGACAAGAAATGCAATCCAGATTCAGAAGAGGGCTCAGAACTTGGGATATAATTGTTGACATTAGATGGATCTTGTCTGAAAGCAGAGAATAACAGAAGGATGTTTATTTGTGCTTCATTGACTTTGAAAAGTCCTTTAAAAGTGTGGATCATGACAAACTTTGGATAGCATTGTGAAGAATAGGTATTCCAGAATCTGGTAAGTACCCTACAGCAGGAAATGGGGCCCCATCCCTTCTGACTCAGGAGGAGGATGGAGATTTGAGGGGGAAACTGAGGTGACTCTGCATGCAAGGCTCACCATGCAGCAGACATTAAGCCACCAGCAGTCAATGGGGTTTGTGGGAGGTTTTCAGGGCCCAGCTAATGAGATAGAGACCACAACCTATACCACTTATTCTCCCACTAAGTTGCGGGATCTTGGGAAGCAGTGCCAGCAACAACTGGGTGAGCCAGTTCCTGCTGAGATTATGGGATGATGGAGCAGAGTCTCCAGTTGTTCCTCTCTGAGATGGAAAGTTGTCCTCTATCACTATGCACCCCTCTTTGCAACAATGACTGCTAATAGCTAAGTGGTTAAGTGGCTCATAGCTAGTGGCCCATGATCTAGTTTCATGTATGAGAAGTCATATATGCCATACTGTAGAGCTGTGTAATTAACCCTGAGGGATGATGACAAAAGTTCACTGTCTCCCTTTCCATGTGGAGGCAAACTGTTTTTGACTCTCCTGAGCCAGGTCAATGAAGAAGAAGGCATTTGCCAAGTCCTCCACATAATGGTCCCTTCCCAAAGAAAAGGATTATCAGTCAATTAGATCCAGAATTGATGATACTTTTGTATGCAATTGAGGTATCATCTTATTTAATTCTCTGTTATCCACAGTCATTATACAAGTCCTACCCAGTTTCTGAACTGGAAATACCAGGGAATTTAAGTGAGATGCATAGACCATATTATCCCCTCCTTATCTAACTAAATAATTGTCTGTATGCCATCCACCACTCATCTGTCAATTTGTCATATTGTGGTGGCTTGTGATGTGCTGTGATTCTGGAAGCTAAGCAAAGGGTATTTTATATACCAGCAGAATCACCCATGTTGGACAGGTTTCAGATGAGCTTCCAGATGAAGACGGACTAGGAAGAAGGAGTGATGAACTATTTCCAAATATTTAGTCACTGACAACATTATGAATAGCAGAGAAAAACTGTCAGACATAGTGCCAGAAAATGGGTCCCTCAGGAATGAAGGCCCTCAAAATGCGACTGGGGAAGAGCTGCCTCTTCAAAATACAGTTAATCATGTTGACATGAATGGAGCAAAGCCCATGGGATTAAAGAACTTTCGTTTTCTGATGAGGCACAACTCAAAATGAAGAGAAACAGCTGTAAGAATCCATTAATAATTCATTAATAATTGGAACGGGGAATGTAAGAAATATGAGACTAGGAAAATTGAACATTGTAAAAAATTAAATGAAACACATAAATATCAATATCTTAGACATTAGTGAGTTGAAATGGACTGGTATTGGCCATTTTGAATCTGACAACTGCATGATTTACTACAATGGGGATGACAAATTGAAGAGGAATGGAGTTGCATTCATTGTCAAAAAAAAAAAAAAAAAAAAAAAAAAAACATACCCAGATCAGTCATGAGGTAAAATACTGTGTGAGATAAGCTAATATCCACGCTTTTATAGGGAATACCAGTTAATATTACTGCTGTTCAAATTTACACAGCAACCACTAAAGCCAGTGAGGACGAAAAAGAAGAATTCTACCAAATTCTTCAATCTATAATCCATCAAACATGCAATGAAAATGTATTGACTATAACTGGAGATTGGAATGCAAAGGTTTGGAACAAAGAGAAAGGATCAGTAGTTGGTAAATATGGCCTTTGTGATAGAAATGATGCTGGAGAATGCATGATAGAATTCTGCAAAACCAATGATTTGTTCATTTCAAATACCTTCTTTAGACAGCATAA
>NW_006408778.1:863304-864394 GCF_000296735.1 Chrysochloris asiatica | reverse complement strand
AGGATGCCCTTTGTCACCACTCCTATTCAATATTGTGCTGGAAGTCTTAGCAAGAGCTATACGGCAAGACAGGGAAATTAAAGGCATCCAAATTGGCCAAGAGCAAGCAAAACTCTCCCTATTTGCAAACGATATGATCCTACATGTAGAAAATTCCAAAGACTCAGTAAAAAAGCTACTAGACGTCATTGGAAGATTCAGCAAAGTGGCAGAATATAAGATTAACATACAAAAAATCAGTTAATATCTTGGAATAAATTTAACCAGAGAAACAAAGGACTTATACAAAGAAAACTACAAAACAGTACTGCAAGAAACCAAAAAAGACCTACAAAGATGGAAGAATGTACCATGCTCCTGGATAGGAAGGCTTAACATTGTGAAAATGTCAATACTGTCCAAAGCAATTTACACATATAATGCAATTCCAATCCAGATTCCAATGACATTCTTCAAAAAGATGGAAAAAGCAATTACAAACTTTATTTGGAAAGGAAAGAAACCCAGGATAAGCAAAGCACTGCTTAAGAACAAGAATAAGGTTGGATGCCTGTCACTCTCCAACTTTAAAATATACTACATGACTACAGTAGTTAAAACAGCTTGGTACGGGTACAATAAAAGGTAAATAGATCAATGGAACAGAATCGAGAATCCAGAAATTAACACATCTACATACAGCCAATTGATCTTCGATGAAACACCAAAATATGTCCCATGGGGATGGGATAGTGTCTTCAACAGATGGTGCAGGCATAACTGGAAAATGATATGCAAAAGTCAGAAACAAGACCTTCACCTCACGCCTTGTACAAAAACCAACTCAACATCGATTAAGGACCTAAATGTGAATCCCAGAATTATGAAGGTCATCAATGAAAAATTCGGGACAGATGTGAAGACACTAATGATGGGAACACATGGACTACACAACATTTTGAAAATCACCCCAAAAAAATAGATAAAACAGATGAGTGGGACACACTAAAAATTAAAACCTTATGTACATCAAAAGACTTCACCAGAAGAGTAAAAAGGGAACCCACAGAATGGGAAAAATATATTTTGCAATGACATATCAGACAAGGGA
>NW_006408778.1:861142-862465 GCF_000296735.1 Chrysochloris asiatica | reverse complement strand
ATACTGCATAGGACCACTACTGTAAAAGACTAAGAAAAAGAAATTATACTAAAAGGGGGTAGGGGGAAGTCATTGTTGGTTGCTGGGAATTTGGTGATGGGTGGGGGGAAGGGGGGGAGCGCAGGGTGGGGATTGGTCACAGGACAGCTTGGTTGCTAGGGAGGGGTGCAATATACAGGGAGGGAGAGGGAAGTGGAGAAATGATGCAGATGGGAGAACAATTGGACATATTCGAAAGGGCTAAAGGGGACAGAGATAAAGGACGATATATGCACAGCCTTGGAATGGCATGGCTCTGAGATACAGGGATTGAGTCATGGTTGGAATGGGGGGGGGGAATCCTGTTAAGTTGCTTGAATATTTTTTGTTTGTTTGTTTATTTGTTTGCTTTAATCTTGGTTTCCCTTGCAGTATAATATAGAGTAGACACTGGAGAGGGAGAGAAAGGAATAGTCAGAAACACCACACTAGAAGGCTTGTAAGTCCGTCTTCTGCCTAAAACTGATTGGAATACCTAAAATGGGGCTACAGTGTACCCAGTGAATGAGGCTTTGTGCAGAGCCGTTGCAATACATAAACTATAGGTAGAAACCAGAACCACATCCATATCTCCAGAAATGAGAAATCTCCACTTGAAAGGATGAGCAGACCAGACTGGAGCAGCTAGAAGAATAAAGGATACCTCTTGAAAGAAAGACGTGCAGGAAAAATGGAGGCAGATGGGCGGTTATCACAAGAAAAAACAAATCGCTTCCCTAGAAAACATCAAGACAAGTGGCCAGGTCCTCTCAACGCAGACCCCTTTCCAAGACTAAGACTCAACGGAAATGCACACTCTGATTGGTGACCACACATCACCGATGGGGAGAATTGGGGTTACAGCAGCAATGAAGCGGCAAGCTAAGCCCTACAATGTTCAGTGGACTTCTGCGGACCCAGTTGGGGACTCGGTTGGCAAGCAGTGTGAAGATACCTGGAGACTCTTGGGCCCAGAATCAGTGGCTTGGCCACGGAGGACTCAAGAGGAGAGTGGAGCTACCGGCTAATGGGAAGAGAGGACATATGCACAGGAGCACCCACACTTACAAATGATACCCACGTGACCTGGACCGGATGACTGGATGATCGCAGCTCAACCAGGAGAGGAAAGAAGATGGGGAAAAAAAAAGAGTGAGCTAATACAGTCTGATGAACTTGACCTATACCTATGGAGTAGTGACTCAAAAGAGGAAACAAATCCCCATGGCAGTGAACATTCACACACACCCACACACAGAGTGGACAGAGAAGGGCAGCTTGGACATTGGATACTCAAATGGGGAG
>NW_006408778.1:854504-861042 GCF_000296735.1 Chrysochloris asiatica | reverse complement strand
TAGATGATTTTACATGTGGATCTCAGCAGATGGAATGCATAGACATCAAATTGACTACATCTGTGGAAAGAGATGATTAAAAAGCTTCATATTAGCAGTCAAAACAAGGCCAGGAGCAGATTGTGGAACAGACCATCAATTGCTCATATGCAAATTCAAACTGAAGCTGAAGAAAATGAAAACAAGTCCATTAGAGCCAAAATATGACCTCAAATATATCCCACCTGAATTTAGAGATCATCTGAAGAACAGGATTGATACATTAAACACTTAAGACAGAAGATCAGAAGAGTTGTGGGATTACATCAAGAACATCATACAGGAAGAAAGCAAAAAGCCAATAAGAAGACAAGAATAAGGAAAAGATCAAAATTGTTGTCAAAAGAGACATTGACTGGTACTTGCTATCCAGCATAGACATGCTAAATTAAATTGAAGAAATGAGGAGGTACAAGAGCTTAACAGAAACTTTCAAAGGTCAGCTCAAGAAGAACAAGTCAAATATTACAATGAAATGTGCAAAGATCTGGAGTCAGAAAAACAAAAGGGAAGAACACACTCAGCATTTCTCAAACTGGGGGAACTAAAGAAACAATTCAAGCCATAATTTTCATTATTAAAGGATTCTCTGGGCAAATTATTGAATGATGCTGAAAGAATCAAGAGAAGATGGACGAAATACACAGTCACTGTACCAAAAGGAACTAGTTCATGTTGAACCGTTTCAGGATGTAACATATGATCACGATTCAATCATACTGAAGGAAGAATTCCAATTGGTGAAGAACAAGGCACCAGGAATTGATGGACTAAAAATTGTAATATTTCAAGAAAGTGAGGCGGCACTGGAGGGACTCAATCATCTATGCCAAGATATTTGGAAAAAAACTATCTGGCCAACTGAATGGAAGAGATCCGTATTTGTGCCCATTCCAAAGAAAGGTAACCCAATGGATGCAGAAATCATTGGACAATTAATTTGATATTCCATGTGAGTAAAGTTTTACTAAAAGTAATACAGAAACAGCTACAAGCATACATTGCTAAAAAAAAGTCCAGAGATTCAAGCCAGATTCAGAAGAGGATGTGGACGAGGAAACATCATTGCTGATGTCCAATTGATCTTGGCTGAAAGGAGAGAATACCTGAAAGATGTTTAGTGTGTTTTATTGACTATGCAAAGTCTTTCAATTGTGTGGATCATAAAAAGCTATGGACAACATTGTGAAGTATCAGTATTCCAGGAAACTTAATTGTGCTCATGAAGAAGCTGTACATGGACCAAGAGGCAGTTTGAACAGAATATGGGAACAATGAGTGGTTTAAAACTAATAAAGGTGTATGACAGGGTTGTATTATTTCACCATACTTACTCAACATGTATGCAGGGCAGATAATCCGAAAAGCTGGATTATATGAAGAAAAATGTGGCATCAGGATTGGAGGAAGACTCATTAACAACCTGCCATATGCAGATGACACAGCCTTACTTTCTGAAAGTGAAGAAGACTTATAATACTAATGAAATCAAAGAGAACATCCTTTGGTATGGATTACATCTCAGTGTAAAGAAAAAAAAATAAAAGAATCCTCACCAATGGACGAATAAACAACATTCTTATCAATGGAGACAATACTGAAGTTGCCAAGGATTTCATTCTTCTTGGATCAACTATCAACACTCATGGAAGCAGCAGTCAAGACATCAAACTACATATTGCATTAATCAATTCTGCTGCACAAGAACTTGTTTAAAGTGTTGAAGAGCAAAGATGTCAGGTTGAGGTGTATGATGTGCCTGACCCAAGCCATGGCATTTTCAATAACCTCATATACATGCAAAAGCTGGACAGTGAATAAGGAAGACGATCAAAGAATTGGTGTTTTTGAGTTATAGTTTTGGAGGAGAATATTGAAAGTGCCATGGTCTGCCAAAAGAACCAACAGATCTGTGTTAGAAGTAGTGCAGCTAGAGTGCTCCTTGGAAGCTAGGAAGACTAAACTTCGTTTCTAATGCTTCTGATATATTGTCAGAAGGGAAAAGTCACTGGAGAAGGATATCATGATTGATAATGTCAGAGAAAAATGGGAAAACCTCAGCAAGATAGATTGGCAGAGTGATTGTTTCAATGTACTCAAACGTGGCAACAATTGTGAGGTTGGCCGAAGACCGAGCTGGTTTTTGTTCTGTTGTTCATAGGGTCATTTTGCATCAGTAACGACCCAATAGAACCTAGCAATAACAACAACAACTCTATGTCATGGGTTAGTGGCCCAGGATATAGCCTCATGGCCCCAACCAGACTCAGTGGCTCTATTTCATTATATTGATGATGTTATATTAATCTTTGATTCTCTGCAGATTTAGAAGCAGCAGCAGAGAGCCTTAGAGAGACGATGTGTGACTGGTGATGGGCAGACAATGAGAACAAAGTGCAAGGTACTAGCTTATTTGTCAAATACTTGGGAGTTGTTTGGTTAGGTAAGACAAAGTTTATTTCTGAAACCATAATAGATAAGGTGCAGGCCTGCCATAGACCCACCACAGTGAAGCACTTACAGACCCATTTTGGTCTACTAGGTTTTGGATGGTGTTAATCCCTCCTCTTGTGCAAGTGCTTTGTCCCTTTGCATTCCATCTGTAATAAGGACATCCCCTAGTATTGGGAGTATTTTAAAGAATCAGCATTTAATCACACCAAGCATGTGATCATGTAAGCCAAAGTTCTTCAAGTATTGGGTCCCCAACTTTCCTTCCAGCAAGATTTAATGATTATCAAGGAAGGCTTTGGGTGTGGTCTGAAGTTGCCAATGAGCAAGAGGAGAGTGTCTCTAAGAGTCTGGTCCCAGTTTTGGAAGGGAGAAGTAAGGCACTCTCTGATAGACAAGTAGTTAGTTGCAGTATATGTAGTCTTGCAGCCTTGTAAGCAAATTACCCAGCAAAGAAAGGTGGAAGTTTGTACCTTATACCCTATAAATGGATGGGTATGCAAGTGAATGAAACCCTGAAGACTGAGGTTGGCCAATTGCTCACTTTGGCTAATTGGGTGCATACTTAAAGCAAAGTACTATGCTCAGTTCTAATCCTGGACACAGAACTTCAGCAGATCCTGAGACCTGAGTTTCACTTCGCTCCCTAAAGAAGGCTTTCCACTTAGCAAAGTGACCCCTAGCACATACAAAGAAGGTTTGTTCCTTCTGCCTACTCGTGTATGGTATAAACATGGCTCAAGTAAGGGGAACCCCAGCCGATAGATAGCAGTAGATTTAGGCAAACCAAACAAAGTGCAGAGTTCATGGGCAGTGTGAATGGTGATTACAGTGGATAATGGCCCCCTTCACATTGTAAACTCACTCTTTGGTTACCGCAGTGGGAAGCAAAATTGGCTAATGAGCCATCACGCTGTATGGGGAAAGTTCATGTGAAAAGATCTCTGGAAGGAGACTCCCATAAAGAGTTATATATATATACCATTTGTGAGGGCATCAGAACCTCACAAGGCCAGGAATGATGAAGCTAAAACCCTAGCCTGGATCAGAGCTATATCTATTCCCCCAGGAAACAAATCTATGTGATTACATAGGAAGTTAAAGCATGTGGGCACAAGGACCATGTTACATGTGATACAACAATGGAGATTGTTGCTGTCCCCATTGGCAGCCCATGTTGCCGTCAAAGATAGCCCCTCTTGTGCAAAGATGTACCTTAAAGGAGAAGACTGAAGTCGAGTCTTAGACAAGTAAGTTTAGGTGTACAACCCTTGCAACCATGACAAGCCAATTATGTAGGGCCTCTTCCTACCAATAAAAGTGTGCAGTATGCATTTACAGCAGTAGACACTGCTACTGGTTTGTTGTTTGCTCACCCCACCACTAGGGCAGCTCAATAGGCAACCTTTAGGTCCTAAGAAATCTTATGTGCAATGTACAGGATGCCTGAAGAAATTATTAGTAACAGAAGAACTTATTTTGGCAGTCAAGGTAAAGAATTGGCCAAAACCCTGGATATAAGTTGGCTATACCATGTCACAATAGGCCTCAAAATGTGGGGATGATTTAGTGATATAATTCTCTACTTAAAGAGAAAATGGATATGAACCCATGAACCTCCATGGTTATAGGGATGGTCACAAACTAAATTGGGCCCTACCATCATTGAATAAGCAGCTCCGGCATACCGGTTTTCTCATGGCTTCACAAGACCCATCCAATGATGAATCCTGGCAACCTGTTTGGAGGCAGATGTTGAAGCTCAGTCTCCAGCCACCTCACAGCCAACCCACAATTGGTTATGCTATAAGAAATGAACTTGAATGGATTCTAAGTGAAATGGTAGAGATATGGCTTCTAGATCCTAGATGCATTGAGCAATGGTGGGAAGACTCCCAAAGGATAGCAGGGTAGACACCCCTCAAAATTTTTATCAAAACATAACCTATGTAACTAAACCCCAACACTGATGGGTTGGAAAAAGATTCACAGGGAACACTACCTCCGATCTCATACCAGTTGAGTACTGTGGGTTTGTGGCCACTATAGATGGACATACTTAACAGAAAATTGAGCAGAACGATGTACCTGGGGAAGACCCTATGTAGCCTGGTGCATTTTACAGCACCTTCCAAAAATCCCTCACAATTGGTACATGGTATACCATTGATGTTCAGAGAGAAAATAACTGCCTCCTGGTTTTATCCCACGACTACATTTGTACCAGGAGGAAGACTATTAAAGTTGAATTAAAGATTATGGATTTAGCTGAACACACAGCCTGAGCCCTAAATTGCACTAGAGAATCACATATCCTTACAGTGGATGAGGTAACATGTATTAGAAAATGGATGCTCCGGAAGGCGGCACTTCCCTGACTAGGCAAGACAGGTATGTGGGCTCGGGAGAAAGGAGGGGGTGGTATCACAAATAGGGGCCCCCACCTGGTAGACAGACAGCTTTTGGGCAAACATAAAACATTAGGCTGCAACTTTATGAACTCATTTTTTTGAAGGATCAAACTATTGAGGAGTTACGAGCATTTTTAACTTCCACCCGCCTGCTCCGGGCTCCTTCCCGGGGAAGGCCCCGCCCACTGGAGAACCTAGCAGGGCCTGATCAGACCCATTCAAAGGGATGATGCTCTCAGAGAATTGGCAGGGCCTCAACAACCAACATAGTCCATCCCAGGAGTGTCCTCATTGCCACATTGGGCATTACCGGCGAGTACATAGGACAAATTGGGGGGCTCAAGGCACAGGGAGACAAAGAGAGTCATTTTAGACATCATCAAAAACAGACCCCATCTGCCTACAATCACGAAGCCAATCCCCCACCTCTTTGGCCTAGGCCAGCCCTCTGCCCAGCCTCCTAGTCTCAGGCCTGCCCATCAAAGCATAAAGGTTTGGGCTAGCCCAAGCTGAGTAGCAGCTTAATACCAGTAACAAAGCACCCCTGCTGTGGTTTAATCCACCAGACCACAAAGCCTTTAGAATTGAAGGCATAGTGAAGGTCGCCATCAAAAGTGGCTCAGAATTCCAGGCAGAAAGGAGACGTGACAGAGCTCTGGGATTCGGACCCACAGAGATAGGAGTGGTTTGGAGGCTTGGAGGCTTGTAGCCAGTGGAATTTGGAGAGGAGGCAGGAGGTCACGTACCCTTGAGTCCTCCAGCCAGGCTAGGAGAACTGGGGCCACATCCTGGGCGAGACAGAACGCCTGGACTAAATAGGGGCCGCAGAGATGTCCCGGAAAAGCTCCACAGGAACATTTAGGGGGAAAAAAAAAGAAAAAAGAAAAAGAAAGGTGCACGGTGTGCTTTGCCGATTTTGGGTGGTTCCGATCTTGTTTTTTTCTTTGATGTCGGGAGTGGGTGCACTCAAGGTTTGCCCACATACATCTAGGTGAGTGGAGGTAGGGGCTTAGCTGAGTGGCCGGGACCCGCCCACACCACTGGCACTTTCCTCTGCCAGGAGCTTACACACCCAGGCCAGGCTGAGACGCGGGTTTGGTCTGCCTTTCTTCACTGGTTTGAGAGGGAGCAAAGCATAGTGCTGTGGGTTGAGATGCTGCACTCCAAACTCTTTTGAACAATGAGGCCTGTGGGACAGAGTCGGCAGTTCATGCCCACCAGTCAATCATCGGAAACCTTATACAGGAGACATGGATGTGTGTCCTATTTGGTTGGCTTACATTCACTGGTTGGAGAGGCATCCCATTGTAGTGCTGTGGATAGGGGTGCCACTGCAGGGCCTTTTGGTCTGCGGGGTCGGTGGTTCAAGCTCACGGGCCGCTCCTCGGAGGCCCTGTGTGGGGGACGCAGATGCACGTCGTATATGGTCTGCTTTTTTGTATTCACTGGTTTGAGAGGAGTCTGGCACAGCACTGTGGGCTGAGGTGATGCACTGCAGGGTATTTGAGCTGCAGGGTTGGTGGTTCGTGCCCGCCAGCCACTCCTCGGAGACCCTATACAGAGTTGCTATAGGTCAGAATTGACGAGACAGTACCTAACAGCAAGGAGAGGAGGGAGAAGTGACTGAAAGAGAGTTA
>NW_006408778.1:852134-854117 GCF_000296735.1 Chrysochloris asiatica | reverse complement strand
TTTTGTTTTTGCTCCTGATACTGATTTTGTTTTTGATTTTTACCCAACTTCAGTTATTTGCCTGCTAAATAGCCTCTCTTTTGCTTTTGGAGGACTCTTTTTCTCCTTATATTGCACAAGAAGAGTCAGCAACCAATGCCAAAAATCCAACCTGCAATGACACCTTATAAAATACCAAAGCCCAGGCAAGAACCAATACCAGCAGACATATACCAGGGAAACAGGTAACACCTGTGAAAGTCACTGTGAGTTAAGCAATAAGAAGAGGGAAAAGAGAAGACCACACCCTGATCATATCTCACTTGAAACAATCATAAAGCATAAAAAAGTACCAAAATACATACTCACTTAAGTATTAGGGCCACAGATAAACAGTAAACATGCCCAAGAAGCAAAAACAGATGACCATATCAGCACATGTCCAGAAAAAAAATAAATTATCTGAGACAAATGACCTAGAAGTAGACCTGGAATCCATTATGGAAGGAGGGCAGGCCCTGGAAATGCCTGAGAAAGAATTCAGAAAAATGATTATGAATTATTTCAAAACATTCTACAATGGACTTGAGAAAAATAAGGAGGAAGTCAGGAAAGTGCTACAAGAGCAATCAAACAAGATAGATAGAGCATTGGAAACAATTCAAAACCTACAGAAAGAGGTCCAAACAATCAAGAACAAAATGCAGAAATGGAAAACACTATGGAAGGGCAGAGGAATAGAATAGATGAAATGGAAGGAAGAATCAGCAAGCTGAAAGACAGGTCTTTCAATACCACTAAGATAAAAGAACAAACACAAAAAGAATAAAAAAATCACGCTGGACAACATGAAGAGGAATAAATTAAGAATTATTGGCATTCCAGATTAAGAAGAATCACACAAGTCCACAGAGGAAATAGTCGAAGAACTACTGTAACAAAATTTCCCAACATCCTGATAAGCAAAAAAATAATCGTACAAGAGCCTCAATGGACTCCAAGAAGGGCAGATCCCAAAAGAAAATCACCCAGACATATCATAGTCAAGCTTTCCAAATTCAAAGATAAGGAGATGCTTCTGAAAGCAGCCAGAGAAAACAGAAACGTCACATATAAAGGCAAGAAAGTCAGATTAAGCTCAGATCTCTCAGCAGGAACCATGCAAGCGAGAAGGCAATGGGGAGACATATATAAAACCCTGCAAGAAAAAAATTCCCAACCAAGAAAACTTTATCCTACAAAACTATCAATAAAATATGATGGTGATATCAAAACATTCCAGGATAAACAGAAGCTGTGGGATTTCACCAAATCCAACCCTGCATTACAAAACATCCTAAAGGGAGTTCTGTGGACTGAGAACCAACAAGAACAGACAACATCCAGAGACTGACATACGTGGAAGCACCTTCCTTAATTAAGTCAACAAAAAGAAGAATTGGTAACAAAACAAAACTATAAGAACAAACTCAGAGAATTTGAGAGGTCAGTCTAGGACCAAAACAAGTACAGTGGAAAAGAAGTTAAACACGTAGGAAAAGAAAACCAGATAGGGAGAAAGTCAGGTCAATTACAGTATAAAATAGACTGCAATAAATGGAGAGAGAATTCAATGGACCATAAGGCAACCTCAAAGAAAATTAACACTTCACAACATCCCAAGAGAATGAGAACCCAAGAAGAATATGAAAACATTAAACCTCTAAGGAAATGCACAAAAAAGAGCACACAAATCATGAATTCAACAGAGAAAGACAAACAGAACAAAGAAGCAGGAACATCACAAAGAAATGAATATAATGACAACAAATAATCAATACCTGTTGATAATTACACTGAACGTAAATGGATTCAATGCACCTGTTAAGAGACAGAGGGTGGCAGAATGGATAAGAAAACAAGATCCTTCAATATGCTGTCTGCAAGAGATGCATCTCACACACAGAGACAGAAACAGATTAAAAGTGAAAGAATGGGAAAAAAATATACCAAGCTAACTGCAAT
>NW_006408778.1:824548-846433 GCF_000296735.1 Chrysochloris asiatica | reverse complement strand
AGAGGGAACCTAGTGCTAGGGAGCATGGCGGAAGGCAGAATCTCCAGTAGGTACTATTCAATCTGTCTGGGCGGAGCTGATGAAAGGAGATACAGATGGGTAACTCATGATAATGTAGTGAATAATGCTTATCAGGATGTACTATGAGGGTAGGAAATGTAAAGGTAGAAGTTTTGTAACAAGGAAGGGAGTGATTAAATCTCCAGGATAGGAGCAGAGACCTCTGGGACCATCAACGGAAAAGAGCCGAGAGCGGGATCCTACCCAGAGAAACAGAGATGCCTGAGATGGAGACAGAGATGATGACGCAAAGTGATGAAGCCACTGGGGTCTTTGGTCCCAGAGAAGGAAAGGGACTGTGGGACGAAAAATGGAGGGAGGAGGGGGAAGTGTAGGGGGCCGGTTTCTGGGATATAAACTTTGGGTGGTTGATGATGCACGTAGGGGATTGGAACCATGGCAATGAAATGATATATGATGGAATGAATGTAAAATTAAAGTTCCCCCATGTAAACTACCATATAATTCACAATAAAACATTAAAAAAAAAGAAAAAGAAAGAAAAGAGATGCTCCAAAATCACATGGCCCTAAACCTGTTAACAGCCGTTCAAGGGGGCACTTGTGCCATTTTTATATGTTGAATGTTATATTTTCATACCAGATCAACAAAAGGATATATCTAGAGCCTTAGCAGAAATGGACACATAAATTCAGGCCAATCAAACATAAGCCCAAGATCCCTTACGGAAATGGTGGAATGCTTTAACATCCTCCTGGATATGGACTTTCATAATCCTTTTTGGTATTGCAAGTTGTCTAGTTATAGGATGTTGTTGTTGTTGTTAAGTGCCTTCGAGTCGGTTCCGACCCATAGCGACCCTGCACAGGGTTTCCGAATATAGGATGGAATATGTCATATTGCTGTTCCATATTATATGCCCAAGGGTCAGCTATTTGGTCTACATCATCAATTCAACGGGTTATCTAGGGGTGGATTTAGGGCCCAGGCAAAGTGATAGAATAGAAAACCTGTTTCTAAGGTGGCATAGCTTATGCTGCAACATTAAATGTCTGCCAGTTATGACAAAAGGAAATAAAGGCCCATACTACACTTGCTTGATAAACACCATCATGTAACCTCTCAAGTAATCATAATGTAATGCTTGGCAGACTGCCTCCTTTGTGTAACATGACTATATATACAAGCTGGGAATCCCAGCAGGGGCTGCTGCCTCTCAGCTTCACTGCTGCTGCAAAACCCTTTCTGCCTTTTGTTATGAATAAAGCAATGACCACCTATCTTCTGCAGGGAGAGTTTTCATCCAGTTGCCTGCTCCTTATGCTCTGACCACACTCTCTGAGGGGATACCAACTGACAGTGTTCCATGAAATAGAGACAAAGACAAAGCATCTGCTGGTTTTGCCTACTATTACACTATGGCAAGAGTAAAAATAAAACAAATTAGGGTTCTGGGGGAACAAAAAGCACACATGCTCAAAAAGCATAATTAAAAGGTCTTGTGATATAAGTCACAGAAAATACACCAGAGGAAAATATGAAAATACTAGCGAGTTCATTAAGTTAGATCTTTAGAGTAAAGATATATGTATGAAGTCAGTTATGTCTCACCCTTCAGTAAAAGTGAAATTTAAGCACTTTTGGTAATGTAGAAAAATGCAGGTTCACTTTGAACCACATGTCATGAGTTCAAACAAACCAGCAGCTCCTCAGAAACTCTTTATTGGGTTCCCATGTGTTGGAACTGACACATGGAGAATTGGAGAAAGAAGACTGAATCCCTCTTGTCATCACACACAATCTAAAATAACTAACACTTGCTTCCATTTCCAGAATCCAAGAAGTAACCTTGGAAAACAAATTTAAAGTTTTTTAGCAAGATGGAATACCAGAGGGCATTAAGAGAGAAACCTTACTGGCCAAAATGCACAGCTTTAGCATCAAAACAATGCACCCAACTCACCCATGACTATTTTTCTCCCTAAGAAATAGGTAAATAAGAATGGGATATTTTATCATAATCTGTTCTCCCTAAATTTTGCCTATGGGCCTTTATGTATAGTAAATTCCCTCATCTAACTTCCTCAATTGCTCGGCCCCAAAGTTAGACAGTCTGCAGCCTAATTACCCCTGTTATCATCTCTCACATCACAGTTGCTGTATTTCTCTGGGTTTCTAACACACTCAAAATGGGATTATCACTATGTATCACTTACAGTAATAAACAGGTGTGTCCTCAGAGCTCACTGTTTATCTTCACATACACTGTGGTTGTGAATATTTTCCTGGTTATGATGACTCTGCCCTGGTACTCATTGGTGTAGATTGTTCTAACACTTTCTGGTTTCATCTATCTCATACACTCAAATCTTGGCCTGGAGTCTGCCAAAGCACATGTATATACTAGCTTATGAAGGTTTAACTTAAAGCCTTGGAGGACACCTTCATTTATGCATCAAGCTTTCTCACTTTAGCTCCAGTCTACAGCCACTGGACCTCATAGTGGATACCTATGGAAAGGAGAGAGGTTCAGTTGAAATCCACTCACAGTACTCCCTTCCGCACTGCAACTGGGAACATTCTTATTTGTAGTCAATGCTACCGAACAGAGGATTCTCCAGTTCCTATCAATAGTGAGGAATCTGTGTTCTCAGGGAATTCTGAAGTGGAGGAAAGCGGTTATCAGGTGATGCTTTGGGGTGCACAGTAATATAAATAGTTAAATCAATAGACCTTCAATATTTGTATATTTAAGAGGAAAACTATTTCAGAGCCAAAGACCTATGTAGACTGACTAAAAGAGAAACGTCTCAGAGACCAAATGACTCTAGAATGCAGTAACTATGATCTTAAGCACTGTTCAACATATATTTCTTTTTGAATTGTCACCAGACACTGCACAGACAGAGCACTTCTCATGCATCACCCACAGGGTTTGTGCCTTCTTGTGACCACAACTGTAAATGATCCAGATACCAACACAAATTTTTCTGTAGTCCACCAGGATCAGTGATATCAATGAGGTCTCTGAAGGAAGAACTGTTTTTGTTCAGCCTGAGTGTTACACAGGATCTTGGTCACATCTGGTATTTGCTCATCACTTTGAGACAATTTTCCCAAGTCCCTGTGTGGGTGTCCTGAAAATCCAAGTTGTTCAGACCAGTCCAGTGATGAATGATGCAAGGCAGTGCTTCTGATATTAATGATAATAATAATTGCAAAAACCCATGGCTCCAAAATCTTTTCATTGATTAATTTTAGCTAATTATTTGTGTATATTTTTTGCTGTTATATTATTTCTCAGAGTTTCTATTTTTTTTCAGTTATCTTTCATTATTCCTCATCTCTGCAATTGAAAGCTGATTAAATTGGATACATAAACTTATCACATCATCTGACCCAACATTTCTCTCTCAAACACCAAATCCAGGGAGTATCACCAGTACTTGACATCTGAATCTCTTATTTCTGGAAGTAATGTGTATTCCCTCACCAAATCCTGGACCATTTGGATTGATAATGCCATCCTGTATTCTCATCTTCATTTTTATGCCAGCTTTAAAATAAACAAACAAATTTGAATATTGGTTGACCATTAGGACTCATATAGATTTTTTTAAAATGGTGCCTTGTACTGATGGATGATATCCTTTATCCAGTCTACTATTTTGCCAAACGGTGAAGAAAAGTGTTAATTTTAGTTCAGGTATCAAGGACTTCAAATAAAGAGAGTTTCAAGGATATTTGGTCTGTGATACACACACGTCTAAGGATTCAACTCAATGTCATTGGAAATAAGAACAATGTAGGAAAGAAACAGTATTTTGAAAGAAGCACATGTAGATTAGCTACTGCTGTCTATCAGCTGGGTTTCCCCTTACTCTGGTTACGTTTAATCCTAAATATTTCATCATTCGGGTGCCAATTTTAATTTTTTTTTTTTTTTCCTAATGCTTTTTTCACTGCTTTCATGGATGCTAGAGGAATCCAACTGACTTTTGGATGTTGATCTTATACCCTGCCACTTTGCTAAATCTTTCAGTGAAGTCTAGTAGCTTTTTAATGATTCTTTGGGGTTTTCTAAGTATAGGATCATGTCGTCTGCTAATAGAGAGAGTATTATTTCCACTTAGCAAATTTGGATGCCTTTAATTTCCCTATTTTGCCACATAACTCTGGATAATACTTCCAAAACAATAATGAAAAGGAATGGTGACAAAGGGCATCCTTGTGGGGTTCCTGTTCACAGAGGAAGGACTTTCAGTTTCCCTCCAGTGAGAGTGATGTAGGGTATTGGTTTTGTATAAATGCACTTGATTATGTTGAAGAATTCCCCTTCAATTCTTACTTTGTTGAGTGTTTTTATCAGGAATGGATGTTGAGTTTTGTCCAATGCCTTTTCTGCATCAATTGATATGATCATGTAGTTCTTTCCTTTTGCTTTTATATGTAGTGTATTACAGTGATTGCTTCCCTAATGTTGAGCCATCCTTGCATCTCTTTTATGAAATCCACTTGTTTGTGATGTATGATTTTTTTGATGTGCTAGTGGATTCTTTTGGCTAGGATTTTGTTGAGAATTTTTGCATCTATGTTCATGAGTTAATATTGGTCTGTAGTTTTCTTTCTAAGTGATGTCCTTCCCTTGTTTTGGTATGAGGGTTATGCTTGCTTCATAAAAAGTATTAGAGAAGTTTCTGTCCTCTTCTATATTTTAGAATAATTTGAGTAGAATTTGTGACAGCTCTTCCCTGAATGTGTGGTAGAACTCGCCAGTGAAACCATCTGTGCTTAGATTTCTTTTAGTTGGGAGGTTTTTTGATGACTTGATCAATTTCTTCTTTTGTTGTGGGTTTGTTCAAGTTTTCTACTTCACTCTGTGTAAGTTTAGGTAGTTCATAGTTTTCTAAAAATGAATCTATTTCTTCTAACTTTTTTAGTTTGTTGGAGTACAACTCCTCATAATATTCTGTTATTATCCTTTTGATTTTGTTTGGTTCCATAGGGAGATTGCCCATTTGGCTTCTAATACGAGTTATTTGTGTCCTCTCCCTCTTTTATTTTTAGTTTTGTCAATGTTTTGTCAGTTTTATTAATCCTTTCAAAGAACCAGCTTCTTGTCCTGTTGATTATTTTTATAATTTTTCTGTTTTCCATCTCATTTATTTCTGCTCTCATCTTTATTATTTCTTTTATTTTGGTGACTGTAGCTTCCCTCTGTTGGTCAGTTTCTAACTGTTGGAGATGCTGTGTTAATGTGTTAATTTTGGTTCTTTTTTTCTTTTTGGATGTGTGCATGTATTGCAATAAATTATCCTCTCAACACCGCTTTTGCTGTGTCCCATAGATTTTGGTATATTGTGTTTTCACTCTCATTTGTTTCTAAGAAATTTATGAATTCACGTTTAATTTCTTTTTTTACCCATTCGCTTTTCAGCAGGGTGTTGCTCAGTTTCTATGTATTCAACTTTATTTCCTTAGTCTTCCTGTTGTTGGTTTCTAATTTTATAGCATTATGGTCTGAAAAGATGCTCTGTAGTATTTTGATGTTTATAAATTTACGTAGGCTTGCTTTGTGACCTAACACATGGTCAATTTTGGAGAATGTTCCATGTGCACTAGAGAAGAAAATATATTGTGTTGTTGATGAGGTGACTACTCTGTACATGTCTATGAGATCAAGTTGGTTGATTGTGCTGTTTAGTTCCTCTGTAACTTTGTCGAGTTTCTTTCTGATTGTTATGTCCCTTTACGAAAGTAGTGTATTAAAATATCCCACTATAATTGGAGATTTATCTATTTCTTTATTCAATTTTAGTAAGATTTGCTTCATATATCTTGGTGCCTTTTCATTGGGAGCATAGATATTTATTTTGGTTATGTCAACTTGCTCAATTGTCCCTTTGATCATGATGTAGTGTCCTTCTTTATCTCTTTTGCTGGTTTTTGTCTTAAAGTTTACTTTATCCCAGATTAGAATTGCCACTCATGCTTGTTTATCATTGCAGTTAGCTTGATTTTTTTTTTTTACGGTAATTTAATTTTTAGTCTGTTTTTGTGTTAATGTGCAATGTGTGCCTCTTTCAGGCAGCATATACAAGGGTCTTGTTTTTTTTATCTAATTTGCTACTCTCTGTCTCTTCACTGGTGCATTCAATCCATTGACATTCAGTGGAATTATTGATAGGTATGAATGAATTGCTGACATATTAATTTTCAATAGTGCTGTTCATTGCTTTGTTCTGTGTGCCTTCTTGTGCTGAGTTTGTGTTTTTTTGTGTTATTTCTTGTCAGTTTCTTCTTGGTTTTCATGTTTGCTTGTTCTGCTTGGAAGTTGATTTTCATGGTAATTCTTGAAGTATTAACTTTCTTTGGGGTTACCTTATAGTCTGTTAACTTTTCTCTCCATTTAAGACAATCTATTGTATCTTGTAATGTACCTGATCTCCTTATCATCTGGATGTCTGTTCCTACATTTATCCCTTTTTTGACACTGATATTATTTTGATCTTTGGTTGACCTTCCAGCTCCTTTGAATTTCTTGTTGTAGTTTTGTTCTGTTCTGGACTCTGATATCTGTTGACTGAGTTCCAGGTGGTTTTGCCATGCCTGTCAATCTCTGGTTGTTGTCTGTTCTTGTTGGGTTTCAGTCCAAAGAACTTTCTTTAGGATGTTTCGAAGTACTGAATTGGTTTTGATAAAATCTCTTAGAATCTGTTTATCCTGGAATGTTTTAATTGCACCCTCATATTTGATTGATAGCTTTGCTGGATAGATGGTTCTTGGTTGGCAGATTTTTGTTTTTCTTCTTTTAGGGTTTTGTATATGTCTCTCTAGTGCCTTCTTCCCTGAATGGTTTGTGCTGAATAGTCAGATCTTAATCTGATTTGCTTGCCTTTGTAAGTGACACGTCTCTTCTCCTTGGATGCTTCAAGAATTCTCTCTTTGTCTTTGATTTTGGAGAGCTTGATTATTATATGTCTTGGTGACTTTCTTTTGGGGGCTATCCTTCCTGGGGTACATTAGGGTTCTGGAATGTTTATCTTTTCATCTTTCAAGATGTTAGGGAAATGTTCTTCCAGAAGCTCTTCTACTATCTCCTGTGTGGACTTCCCTGATTCTTCCTGTTCAGAATGCCAATAATCCTTAAGTTTTTCCTCTTCATGTTATCCAGCTTGAATGTTAGACTCTCCTCAGTTTTTTTGTTTTTGTTTTTTTTGCTTTTTTTGTCATCATTTTTTCGTCTTGCTCTTCTATCTTAGCAGTATTGAGAGATTTGTCTTCTAGATCACTGATTCTGGCTTCCATCTCCTCAATTCTGCTCCTTTCCCCCTTCAGTGTATTGTCCATTTCTGATATTTTATTATTAATCATCTGGACCTCTTTTTTGAAGGTTTTAAATTGTTTCCATTGCTGTAATAATATTGTTTGATTGCTCTTGTAGTACTTTCCTGACTTCTTTGTTTTCCTCCACCCCTTTTGGAGCATTTGAATTTGTTTCCTCTTTTGTGTTTCCCCATTTTGAAACAAAAGCAAAACTGTGGCTGACTGTCCAGTCTCTTTGCTACCCTTTTGTGGCACGGGGCCCCAGGAGAGAGCTCATGTGGGGACTCTGCTGTCTCTGTCTCTTTGTTTTAATCAGCTTATTTTTAATTTTCTTGATTTTATAATAAAAGTTTTCAGTAGAATCTTAGTAAGAAATATATTAGAGATTTAAAACGTGCACATTCATACCATATTCAATCATGCATAGTCCTAAAGAATACTTCTCACACTAACAATAAGTTTCACCACTAGGAAAAACCAGCTAAAGTTTTTGCCAGCTCCAGTTCAAGATTACATTAAAAATTCTGTGTAGTTTTGGTCAGGGGCATTAAGACCTTTAGAAAATTAGCAAAAATACAATTGAGGGCTAAAGGAATAGTATTAGATCATAAGCAGAAATTTAACTAGATGTTTTGTATAGAGAAGTTTTTGGTATAAGGAAGTTGTTCTGTTTCTTCTTGACTACAAAACTTTTTTATGCTTCTTGTATTTCTTGTTTAATCAATCATGAGAAACAATTGTGTTGTCAGTTACCATAACAAATAATGTCTAGGTACATGTTGTGATTAATGAATCTATAGAAAATAACAGGTGAAGGCAGAAATAGAAGTTAAATTTTAGAATTATGTTGTAAGGTTAATGTGACATTTTTTAGAGCAATGAGGTTTGCTTACAGAAATCAGATATTATCTAATTGTAAAGGGGTCCAAGGAAAATTTTTATATTCTTGATGCTCTATATTGAAATGATTAATATGTATGATTTATACCACTACTTTGAAAAGAATGATTAATAGATTGATGGTATACAGTAGTATAAAAGCTGCTTGAGAATCTGAAATAGGCATGAAGAGAAATAAAATGTAGAGGAAAAAGGAGAAATAAAATGTAAGAGGAGAAATAAAATGTAAAGGGTGAGAGGAAAAATAAAGTGTGAGAGAAGATTCACCATTTAACAAGACCCATCTATCCTGTGAGCTTCATTCTTCGCTGACGTCATACCTCCCTCTAGCACCCCCAAATAAGAGTGTCGGAGCTGGATTCCGACAGGTAAGGGTTCTGCACAAGGAGCTCTGGTAGTGCAGTGGTCACGAATTGGGCTGTGAACTGAAAGGTCGGCAGTTTGAAACCATCTGATGTTCTGTGGGAGAAAGAAAAGGTGCTCCATTCCTACAAAGTCCCACAGCTTCAGAAATCCTGAACTCCATACAGGGTTGCCACAAGTTGGAACCAACTCCATGGCACACAACCAAGGGTCCCATACAAGTCAATTTTAGGGCTGCAACCCTGAAGCTGACATCACAATCAATTGCCAAGCTCCTTCTCTATTACCATGGGAAAACTCTGGGGTCAGTGCATGCCCACCCGCCTGAAGGTGTCCAGGCTGGGCAAAGAGGCATGATAGGAAAGAGGAGGAAAAATTTTGTAGAATTTCCAGCACCTCTTTTTGTAAATGTCTCTGCACCACTTTTAGCGCTGGTTCCCTGTGCAGGTCTGGCTGTAGCCCCACCCTCTGAACTCTGCCCAGACAGGCTGGCAGTAGAGGGAGTCCCGTGTCGTAGTATTTTCCTTTATATCAGGGTTTTTTTTTTTTGTTTTTGTTTTTGTTTTTTTTTCACTTGTGAGTGCTGGAAACTTACATCCTGGGCCTTGTGGTAGATCCAGAGCTCTGGTGTTGTTCTATAAGCACAGCTTCTGTGGGTTTTCAATCCCTCCCTAACAAAGACTTTCTTACATGGCTGTGTCCTGTCTCCCAAATTGGAAATCCCTCCTCTTACCTTTCTTTTTAGGAAGAAACAGGCTTTTTGCTTTTAGAGTCTTGGATTCAGGAAAATAAGACACACATGTATATTTCAAAAGTCCCTGAAGGGTACTTGTGTGATCTTTTGAATTCAAGTCATAACACAGAAGATCAGTTTTCCATGGGTGGGCACAGTATTCAGTGTGTCCTGGTACACTTCTGATCTCCTGCTGATTAGTTTATTTTTGTTTGTTTCTTACCCACATTCCCTTCACTGTTCTACTTGGTGCTTTTCTTATACAATAAATACATGCCAGTGCCTTTAGGTTTCAGATTGCTCAATTTCAAATACTCTCAGCTCTTGGAGTTGTTGTTGTTGACAGTGGCTGGAGATGTTAATACTGACTTTGAGAAAGTACTGCCATCATTATGTATCTTTGACACAAAATCTAGTTTTCTTCCCAGATCCTGACAGATCCAGACATGTGATAGCTGCTAATTGAAGTTAGACATAACAAGGTAGTTTTGATGCTTGATAGGACCTCCCCCTCCCCAATTTGATTAGACTCTGTACATTTAATCTCACATATAGGTACCAAAATAATTCCTAGTTAAACACAAGTGTGTGGATGAAAAGTCCTTTCTATGCATTGGAATTGGTCAAAGCTTAGGACATCCATGATGCCAAGCAGAATACTAAAAGGTGTCATTTTACAGACATATCTGGTCAACATAGGAATCACAAAGACCTAAAGAAGGCTGCAACCCTGGCACAATATTTTACATCTTGAACAATTTATATGTGTTGTGCTATTGTGAGAAAAGAGAAGATGGCTCTAAGGAGGTCCATCTGGATAATGGACTACTAATAGGGGACCAATGACTTCCACATTTGTCTTTCAGCTTGTCGCACTGTGGTGGCTCATGTGTTTCTGTATTGTTGAAAGATATGCCACCAATATTTTCAATACAGGCAGAATCACCCATGGTGGACAGTTTTCGGCAGAGCTTCCAGACTAACAGGTTCAGATGAAGGAGAGTAGGCTACTTCATGCCATCCAATAAAACCTTACGGATAACTGTGAAATACTGACAGGAATATAATATTGAATATTGAAACATGATGACTAGCAGCAGAATATTGTCAGGTGTAGTTCCGAAGATAGTCCCTGAAGTTGGAAGTAAAACAAAATATTACTGGGGAAGAGCTGCTTCCTTTATAGTTGACTTCTGTGTGCAAATGAAATAAAACTTTCAGGACCTTTATTTACCATTGCGGCAAATTGCACAGAGTGAAGAGAAACAACTGTAAATACACATTAAGAATAGAAACTTACAAAGTATGATGAATAAGTCTAGGGAATTTTTAATTGCCAAAAATGAAATGGAAAGAATAAAAACGATATCCTATGCATTAGTAAGCTGAAATGGTATTGGACATTTTTAATCAAACAATCACATGGTTTACTACACCAATAATGACAATTAAAGAAGAGTGGTGTGGCATTCATCATCAAAAAGGACTTTTCAAGATTTATCCTGAAATACAATGTTGTCAGCAATAGGACAATATCCAAATACCTAAAAGGAAAACCAGATGAGAATACTGTTATTCAAATTTATATGAAAACCTTAAGACAGTCAAGATTAAATTATTCTACAAACTTTCTCAGTCTGAAATTTATCAAACATGTAACTAACATGTATTGATAACCACTAGTGATAGGAATGCAAAAATTGAACACAGGTGAAAAACCAGTTTAGGGAAATATGGCTTTGGTGATAAAATTTTTGCTGGGAATCATATAATAATATTTTGCAAGACATGTGGCTTATTCATTGCATATACTTTGCTAAATCAAAAAACCAATGGGTACTTCCTCAATGGAATACGAGGAACTCATTTACTATATCTGTGGAAAAGCTTCATATAATCAGTCAAAATAACATATATTGAAGGCTCTGGTAAAGTAAAAAATAAGATCCAAGTAACTGATGGAATAAAACTGATGTACCTTTGGAGGTACTTACTCAAATGTGCCAAGAAATTTGGGCAACAACTACCTAGTCTACTAATTGGAAGAGTCCGTGTGTACCCAATCCAAAGAAAGAAGTCCAAATTGAGTGCAATAATCAAAAGATAATATCTTTCATACCACATGCAAGGAAATTTTTGCTAAAGATAATTCAAAATAGTTTCAACAATACCTTAACAGGGAACTGTTGAAAGTTCAAGGTGGAATCAGATCAGAAGAAGACATAGACAATGGAATATCATTGCTTACATATTATGGATATTGATTGAAAGTAGAAAATGAATCTGATGTTTAAACATGATTTATTCAACATATAAAGAGTTTTGAGTATTTTCATCATGATAAGCTATGTAAACATTGCAGATAATGAGTATTCAGGAACACTTAATTCTGCTTGTGAGGAACCTGAGCAAAAGGAAAGCTTTTGAAAACAAACTAGACAAAAACTGTTTAAAATTTGGAAAGGTATGTGCCAGGGTTGTGTTTTTTTCACCAAACTTATTCATTCTACAGATTTAGCAAATAATTCAAGAATCTGTATTATATGAAGAACTTGGTATCTAAAAGTCTGATATATGCAGATGATACAACCTTGCTTGCTGAAAGCTGCTGTTATGTGCCGTGGAGTCAGTTCTGACTCATAGCAACCCTGTATAGAGTTTCCAAGTCTGTAAATATTTATTGGAGCAGAAATCCTCATCTTTCTCCCATAGAACAGCTGGTAGTTTCAAACTTCCGACCTTGAGGTTTGCAGCCCAATATGTAACCACTACTCTACCAGAGCTAAGAGGTCTCAAAATACTTACTGGTGAAGTTCAAAGACCACAGTGTTGGTATGGGCTTCTACTGAATGTAAAGAAACAAAAATCACCACCGTTGGACCAATATTTAACAATATAATAAATGGACAAAGAATTAAAATTATCAAAGATTTCCTTTTTCTTGGATTCACCATCAACACTGATGGAAGCATCAGTCAAGAAATAAAACAACATAGTGATTTCTATATTTGTTATTCACAAGGCCTTTTTAAAGTGTTGTAGACAAAAAATGTCAGTTTGAAGACTAAAGTTGACTGACTCAAGACATGGTATTTTCCATAGCCTCATATTTCTATGAAAGTTTGACAATGAGTAAGGAAGAACATGGGAGAATTACTGCATTTGCGTTTGGGTGTTGGAGAAGAATTTTAAAGGTTCCATGGACTGCCAAAAAACAAAAAAAATTGTACTGGAATGATGCTTAGAAGGCTAGATAATCTGTCTTCATTCTCATACTTCAAACATATTATTAGAAGGGTCCAGACCCTGGGAAGGACATCAAGATTGGTAACATGGAAGATTTGGAAAAAAAAAAAAAAAAGGAGTTCCCCAATGAGATGTATTTGCACAGTAGCAATGGGATAAAAAATAGCAGCAATTGTGAGGATGACAAAGGACTGGGTATCAATTTGTTCTGTTGTCTATAGGGTCGCTATGGGTTGAAAATACCTTGAAGGCACCTAACAATAACAATACTGAATAATTTCTACCCTGAACATGGCAATCTTCCATGCTCCATCCTTTGATCTCCCTAGGTTGCCAAGGCTTTCCCCCATCCAGGAGAAGCTTGAACGGAACGTGGGCTGATGCAGGATTTAGAATAATGACAATTTCCAAGCACCCACTATCCTAGTGATGCCTTCTCATCAGCTGCTTTCATGGTGGTAGTGTCTTATCTTTGACTAAACCAGGGAAAGCATTCCCTGGTTTGTGTAGAGATTTAGCTGGATCAACTTAGATATTCACATTCTAGGTAAAGATAGCATTAATGAATGATGTCATTATGTCATTATGATTTATGTCTACTTCTCCTATTACAAGAGCCCTGGTTACACTGTTGGTTAAGTTATTAGTTAAAAGGTTTAAGGATTAATCCTATCAATTAATCCATGTGAGAAGAATGAGACTGTCTACTGCCATGAAGATTTACATAACATAGGAAGAAAACATACAGGAAGAAGAGTGGAATATATAGAGCGTAGTGGTTACGAATCGGGCTGCGAACCTTAAGGTCAGCAGTTCGAAACTGCCAGCTGCTCTGCGGGAGAAAGATGAGGCTTTCTACTCCCGTAAAGATTTACACCCTCGGAAACCCTGTACAGGGTCGCTATGGGTCGGACCCGACTTGACGGCACTTAACAACAACAACAACATCCCACAAATGTATCAGAGTATGAAAGAGGATATTTGCACAAGAGTGTTTATGTTTCCTGAATATGGCATAGCATAGACTTGAAAAAAATGATAAACATTTCCTAGATATTAAAAAATATCTAAAGACAATGAGTTGATGGGACTTGAGGCTCAAAGTCTTAGTCTCAGGGAACACTGTGGTCAATTGAAATAACACAGCCCACAAAGATAATGTTTTACCTCTTTCTGGGGTGAATAGCACCTAAAATCTTGAAAGCTAATTAGTGGTTGCCTAAGGTACAGCTATTGGTCTTTTCCTGTGAAGATGAAAGAAATGATAAGAATTGAAATTAGTGTAATGAAACAATGGATTATGTGAACATCAGTCTCCATGATTTTGAGACCAAAAGAACTAGAAGATGCTGGTCTGCCAGTAATGACTCCCATGAAAGGGATCGCAATAGAGGGTCTCAGATAGAGTGGGTGAAAATAGAAAGGAAGACTAAAAATTATTTAATAATAACAAAAATAAAAAGACACGTATTATTAGTCACAAAGAGACTAGAGAAATCAGAAACAATGGCTCTCAACCATTCTTCAGAGTTCTGGAACTAGTATATGGTTCACGGTATCATTTTCACACACACACACCAGTGAAAAAATAATGGTATAAAGGAAAATACTGTTATTTATTAATAGTTGAACACAGGGGACTCCCTTTGTGGTCACCCCACCTGGGCAGAGTTCAGAAGGTGGGGATACAACCAGACCAACACAGGAAACTGGTGCAAAAATGGTGCAATGACAATTGCAAAAGGAGGTGTGGGGAGATTCTACATATTTTTTCTTCCTCTTCAGTATCATGCCTTCTTTGCCCAGCCTGGAAGGCCTCAGGAAGGTGAGTGTGCACCCCCCCCCCCAAAAAATAAAATAGGCCAGGGTTGAGCTCAATGTTTTCCCACAGCACAGAGAGAAAGAGCCCTATCAGACAAAAGGGAAACTTCTTTGGAAGCTGATTATGATGTCAGTCTCTGGGTCACAGCTCAAAAATTAACTTGTGTGGGACCCTTTACTCTACCATATTCAGCAAGAAAAAAGTAGGTCTGTCAGGCCTGACAGAAAAACCATATGAACAGTCTGTAAAACACCAAATTAAAAGAATGCAACTATCTCAAGAATTATGTTGTGCACATGCAGATACCTAAATGACCTTCAGAGAAAAAAATAGTAGACAATCTTTCTTCCATTAAATTTTCAACATCTATCTCTGCACCTCTATGGTGGTGACTAGAGGAGGGGCCTGAATGAGCAGATAGACACCCCCACCCACTGCTGGAGGCCTCTACAGTGCACAAACTGCCTGTGTAGTGAGGCAACTGGTCACAGTTTTATTTTTGTTTCAAATTGGTACCTATTGCATCTGTTTTTATATTGCTTCTATTTTTGGTCCTTTTGATCACACATTTTTCTGGAGGTGGGTGATTTATCTCCCTATGTTGCCCAAGAAGAGACAGCCACATAGCCAAGCTACAAACATACCCCATGATAGTCCACCATTGAAACAAGAGCCAATAAAAAAACTCTAAGCATTACGTGAAAAAAAGGAAGCCTATCTCCTGATCATATCTACTAGGAGACACCAAGTAAGCTTAATAACACAGTAACAAACATCCATTTAAGCATTAAAAACTCACATAATTACTGGAAATGACCAATAAAATTAAAAGAAGATCACAAAACATGCCCCAAAACAGAAAAGAGTAACTGAGACAAAGGAGCTGGAAACACATAAAGGCTTTCCAGAAGACGAAGAGTAGGTTTTGGATTTGCCTGAGAAGGCATTCAAAAGAATGATATGGAAACAAATTCAAATGCTCTGAAAAGGGGTGGAGAAAAACAAGGAAGAAGTCAGGAAAGTACTATAAAAGCAAACAAACGATATTGATACGGCATTGGAAAACAACTCAAAACATGCAAAAAGAGACCCAGATGATTAATAATAATATATCAAAAATGGACAATACACTGGAAGGGGAAAGGAGCAGAATTGAAGAGATGGAAGCAAGAATTAGCAAGCTAGAAGACAAATTTCTCAATACTACTAAGATACAAGAACAAGCAGAAAAAAAGATTTAAAAAACTGGGGAGAATCTAAGATTCATGCTGGATGACATAAAGAGGAACAACTTAAGAATTATTGGCATTCTGGAACAGGAAGAATCAGAGAAGTCCACAGAGGAGATAGAAGAGTTTCTAGAATAATATTTCCCTAACATCTTGAAAGATGAGAAGATAAACATTCCAGAAGCCAAACATACCCCAGGAAAGATAGCCCCCAAAAGAAACTCACCAAGACATATAATAATCAAGCTCTCCAACATCAAAAACAAGGAAAGAATTCTAAAAGCAACCAAGGAAAACAGAAGTGTTACTTACAAAGGCAAACAAATCAGATTAAGTTCTGACTATTCAGCACAAACCATTCAGGGAAGAAGGCAATGGGGACACATATGCAAAACAAAAACAAAAACAAAAAAACAAAAAAAACCTGCCAACCAAGAATCATCTATTCAGCAAAACTGTCAATTAAATACGATGGTGCAATCAAAACAATCCAGGATAGACAGAAGTTAAGAGATGTTGTCAAAGCCAATCCAGCACTTCAAAACATCCTAAAGGGAGTTCTTTGGATTGAAAACCATTAAGGCCAGGCAACAACCAGAGATTGACAGGCATGGCAACACCACCTGGAACTCTGTCGACAGATAGCAGAGTTCAGAACAGAACAAAACTACAACAAAGAATTCAAAGGGCCTGGGAGGTCAACCAAAGATCAAAATAATATCAATGTCAATGAAGGGAAAAATGTAGGAACAGAGATCTAGGTGGTGGAGATGGCAGGTAGATTACAGGATAAAATAGATTGTCTTAACTGGAGAGAAAAGTTAATAGACTGTAAGGTAACCCCAAAGAAAGTTAATACCGTGCAACTTACCATGAAAATGAACTTCCAAGCAGAACAAACAAACATGAAAACTAAGAAGAAACCGACAAGAAATAGCACAAAAAATACAAACTCAGCACAAGAAGGCATGCAAAGCAAAAGAACAAACAGTCCTACCAAATAATTAACATAATGGCAGCAATTAATTCATACCTATTGATAATTACATTGAATGTCAATGGATTGAATGCACTGGTGAAGAGACACAAAGTGGCAGAATGGATAAGAAAACAAGAGCCATCAATATGTTTCCTGAAAGAGACACACATTACACACAAAGACAAAAGCAGACTAAAAGTTAAAGGGTGGAAAAAATATACCAAGCTAACTGCAACAATAAACAAGCACGAGTGGCAATACTAATCTCTGATAAGTAATCTTTAAGAGAAAAACGATCATCAGAAATAAAGAAGGACACTATCTGATGATCAAATGGTCAATTAAGCAAGACAACATAAGCATAATAAATATCTATGCTCCCAATGAAAAAGCACCAAAATACATGAAGCAAACCTTAGTAGAATTTAAGAAACAAACAAACAATTCTACAATGATACTGGGAGGTTTTAATATACCACTTTCAAAAAGGGGCAGAATAAGTCAAGAGAAACTCAGCAAAGTTATAGAGGAACAAAACGGCACAATCAAGCAACTTGACCTCATAAATGTGTTTAGAACAAGCCTCCATAAATTTACAAACATGAAAATACTACAAAGATTCTTTTCAGACTATAGTGTCATAAAACTAGAAGTCAACAATAAGAAGACCAAGGAAATAAAATCAAATACATGGAAACTGAACAACACCATGCTGAAAAGAGAATGGGTAAAAGAAGAAATTAAACATGAATTCATACAGTTTCTAGAAAGAAACAATAATGAAAAGGCAACATACCAAAATCTTTGGAACATGGTAAAATAGGTGCTGAGAGGACAATTTATTGTGATAAATATGTACATCAAAAAAAAAAAAAAAAAAAGAGAAAGAACCAAAATTAACATACTAACACAGCATCTACAACCGTTAGAAACAGACCAACAGAGGGAACCTATAGTCATAAAAATAAAAGAAATAATAAAGATAAGAGCAGGAAGAAACAAATTGGAAAACAGAAAAAAGTACAGAAAGAATCAACAGGACAAGAAGCTGGTTCTTTGAAATGATTAAAAAAAAATTTAACAAACCATTGTCAAACCTAACAGGAGAAAACAAAATAAATTCCATTAGAAAACACATGGGCAGTGTCAAAACAGAACCAACTGAAATCAAAAGGAAAATATCAGAATACTATGAAGAGTTGTATTCCAACAGATTTCAAAGCTTAGAAGAGAGGGATACATTTTTAGGAAAACACAATCTATCTAAACTGATACAGAGTGAAATAGAATACCTGATCAGACACATAACAAAAGGAAAAAAAAAAAAAAAGATCAGGTCATCAAAAAACTCCCACTGGAAAGGACAAGTAGACCAGCCTGGAGTGGGCAATAGAACAGATGATACTTCCCAAAATAAAGACCACCAGGAAAAATCCAAAACAATAATGGCAGTCTGATTGACTGCTTCAAGAACAAGTCAGCTGATCTTACTGGGAGCCATCAAGGCATGGGGTCGGTATCCTTCAGAGCATACTCCATCCCAAGACAGACTCAAATGGAATACATGAGGATGCAGGTGGTCTGGCTGATGACCACACTGAGCTATGTCTGACCACATTCAATAGACCCCTATGAACCTGGGTGGAGACCTGGATGGCCAGCAGTACAGTAAGACCTGGGGATTCCTGGGCCCAAAGACAATGACATGGCCACAGAGGACTAGAGCAGAGAATGAAGTGTCCCACTGATATGAAGTGCAGGGAGATATACTAGAACACCCATAGTTACAGATAGTACTCAGTTGCCCAGGCTTTGATGGCTGGATGATCAGAACTCGACTACAATAAGAAAGAATAGGGGGAAAATAAAGTAACCTGCTACAATTTGATGAACTTTACCTATACTTATGGATATAATAGCTCAAAAAAGAGAACAAATTTTTACAGGGAGGTTCACCCCCATCCCCTTGGTACACAGGGTTGAAAGGGATGGGCTACTTAGACACTGGCTACCCAAAATGGAGGGGCCTATAAAAGCAAGACTGACTGGCTTCCAGGCTTTCAAGAGGGAGCCTAGTTCCAGATGAGGTGGGAGAAGATAGAATCTCCACTGAATGATTTCTAATTTGTTGGAATCGTGCTGCAAAAGGAAGTGGGCATAAGACTCTTGTGGTACAATAGTGAATAATTGCCATCAGGACTGACTGTGAGGGTAGGAAATATAGAGGTAGATTTTTTTTACAAAAGAAGGGGGGTGATTGATTTTGCAGCCCAGAAGCAGAAGTCCCTGGGACTATCAAGTGAGAAGAACGGAGAGTAGGACCCTACCAAGAGAGGCAGAGATGCCAAGGATGGAGACAGAGAAGATGACATGGACAGATGGAGTGGCTAGGGACACTGAACTCAGGGAGCAAGAGGGGCTGTGTACTGATGGCCTTGGAGTGGGTTATTTGCTGATGCATGGAGGGAATTTTAATCATTGCAATGAAACAAAATACTATAGGATGAATGTAAAACTGATATTCTTCCATACAAACCTTACAATAAAAACTTATTTAAAAAAAAAAAAAAAAAGGAGCACCTATAAATGAGAAGATTTGGGGGAAAAAACCTAATGAGCAATTCACTGTGAAAGCACTTTACAAAAAATATCCTGACAGACACATTCCAATACAAAACCAGCAAATTTATAGGAGTAGGTACTCTTGACTTTTGGGATCTGTGAGTTATCATGTGCATGGATTTTGCAGGACTTTCTGCTTTCATAATGATTTTTTGTTGTTAATTGCCATCAAATCAGTTCCAACTCACAGTAACCTTGTATAATGTTTGCGAGGAGTGGCTTATTGATTTGATCAACTGACCTTGCTCTTCAAACTGAACTTGCAGTCCAGTCCATTAGCAGCCTCAGAAGTAATGTATATGTTGGCTATGAATAGAAACCAACTCAACAGCACACAACCACTACCACCACCAAAGAAAAGGAAATCATATTATCATTTTGTATAGTGATTAGAGGATGAAATAATATTTTGTATACATCCAAAAAAGAAAAAAGAGATAGATAGATATTGATGTAGATATGTTGTTGTTGTGAAGTGCTGTTGAGTCGGTTCCAAAGCATAGCGACCCTGTATAGGTTTCTCAAGGAGCAGCTGGTGAGCTTAAACTTCAGACTTTGTGGTTCAAATGGATTTTGAGTCTGGTGCATTAACCTACAGCGTTACACCAGGACTCCGATGTGTATATATATAGCTGTTGTTTTTAAGTATTGTAGAATCCATTCTTACTCATTGTGACTCTTGCAGGCTATCCAAGGAGCAGCTGGTGGATTTAAACCTCTTACCTTGTATTTAACAGTCCAAGGCTAATCATTGAGTGCCACATCTAGACTCTCTACATGGTGTCTCCTTTTTTTTTTTTTTTTTTTTTTCTGTCCTGATCACTGAATGCTGAATGTGAATTGCTGAAAACCCTGAACATGGTTTCTAATAAACAGTTGGTAGATTTGAACCTCTTGCTTTGGGGTTAGCAGTCCAAAGCTTATCCTGCTGTGCTCCATCCAGACTCTATCCATGGTGTCTCCTTTGTTTTCTGTCCTATCACTGAATGCAAAATGGGAACTACTGAAAATCCTGGTACAAGAGTTCCTTTCTCATAAATGTAAGTAGAAGAAAAATAAGTCCTCATCATCACAAGAAAGCGCCTCTTTCTATGTCCCCCCCCCCCCCGTTATATTGTAAACTCGAGAGTTGGAGGGAATTAGGACAGTAACATCAAGCATACACAATTGCTTGGCGGAGTTCAGTTTGGCAATGGTAGCATTTAGGAAAATGTAATTTCTTATGAAAATTTGTTGTGCTAAACACTTATTACCCATAAACATATCCAGTCTTTAGACATGTACACAGATTATAAAATATAAGTGTTATCATCACATATTTTCATTTCAACAAATGCAAAACTACAAAATGAAATTGAATTTACATGAAGCTCTTTTATCTTTTTGTCTGTCTGGATTCATCCATTCATCATCAAGGCTAGAAGATGATATAATTTAGAAGAATAAAATAACTGAGGACCTGGTTATTCCTCATGATATAGTGTTTTCCCCCTGTGGGCTATTGAGTCACGTTCAGAGTCTCATTGCAGTTACTTCATGCATTTAGTTGTAATATGAGAGAGAACAGAAGGAGTAGATATTCTTTCTTGTTTATGACCTGAACAACTGAAATTATGTTACAGCTGATAGCATGAATGTACATCATCCATTTTATAATGTGTGTTACATATTAAGGAGCGTGGGGGGAAAAAAAGAAGCTTTTTATTGTGAATTGGATCTATGTAGTCCTAGTGTGGCACTGTGGGTTAATGTGTCAGACTTCAAAGCCATTTGAACTGCAAGGTCAGCAGATCAAATGGCTTTGAAGTCACCAGTTGCTCCTTGGAGATCCTATCCAGGGTTGCTATGGGTTTGAACTGACTCGATGACACTTAACAACAACAACATCTATTTAATATGTGTGTGTGTGTGTGAAGGAAGATGATATGTGTATATATATATATATATATATTTCAGACAATGTTCTGCTGATATTCATAAGTTTTTCTGTGGTTAACCATTCAGAAATGGTCTGCCTCTCCTGTGTCCTAATATATTTTCTTCTGCAGGGTTTACTGACTCTTATCCATCATAAGTAATCCTACTAGTATTTCAAATACAGGAGGCATAACTTCAAGCATCCCAGCAATAATGAAGCCACCACAACAAACTGGAAGATTTATGTTGGGTGCTACATACTAGGCATAAAAAAATAAGAATTTGCACATAGTATGTGGGAGAGTCATGAATTATCTAAACTGTACCTGTAGAATTTATTTTAATCAATTTATAAAATAGACAAATACATAATTTTTTCAACAATCTCTTGGTTTTTCAATATATCTTGTCCATCTGTCATCAAGCGTTTGTATTCACTTATTATAAAGGTTTTAGGCTGAGCATAGAGTCACAAATGCACTGTTTTCTTCATTTCGTCATCAGAGGTAAATCTTCATCCTTAAAAGATTTCCTCAGGGGACCAAACAGATGAATGTCTGATGGAGTTTCCTTTGTAATTTTGTGACCCTTGTTTAATGGTGATTGGCATTGTGACTATAAATTACTGATTAGTTCATTTGATTTTAATAATCCAGAACAATTGATTGTGAGTCACCTTCTTGAAGATTCTCAAGCACATTATGATCTTTCTTTTTTTTTTTTTTTT
>NW_006408778.1:809195-824448 GCF_000296735.1 Chrysochloris asiatica | reverse complement strand
TTCTATTCATCTTACCATATTTCAATTCATTGCAAGGATTACAATCCCCTCCAGGCATCTTCATTCAACAGCATTTGCTTCCTTTCCCTCTTTTTTTGGGGGATGGGGTGGGGCAATGTACATGGAAGTACTCAGGAATATATAACCATTCAAACAACCAAAGAGCCTGCAAGCTTGGCTCCCAGTTGTCAGCACACAGCCCCTCTCCCTCCCAGAGTCCAGAGTCTCCAGCCACTCTATTTCTTTAGGCAATCATCTCTACCCCAAACTTTTTTGTCACTGTGTCTCAGGATAGTGTTCCCAACTCTGCTCTTCTCCCTTGATGGTCCCAGGATCCTCTGCTCCTGTTCTGCAAGATCAACCACTCCCTTCATTTTCTTATCAAACATCTACTTTTACATTGGCAACACTCACAGTCAGTCCAGATAGCAATTATTCACTATTGAATGACAAGAGTCTTATCACCTTATCCTTTCACCAGCCCTATCCAGACGTTTGGAAACCACTCAGTGGAGATAATACCTTCCTCTGCACTCTCTGGAACTAGGTTTCCTCTTGAAAACTTGTAAGCCTTACATTTGTGCCCCCCACCCCTTTGGGGTAGCCAATGTCTAAATAGCCCATTCCTGTCCATCCTGTGTAGCAAGTGGGTGGGAATAATATTCACTGTAAAGATTTGTGTCATCTTTTGAGCTACTACATCCATAAGTATATGTCAAATTCACCAAATTGTAGCATACTACTCTTTTTTTCCTCTTCTTTCGTCCTCTAGTCAAATTCTGATCATCTAGCCATTGAAGTAAGTGGGTACTATCTGCAAGAATGGGTGTTCTTGTGCATCTCTCCTCACTTCATATCAATGGGGTATCTCACTCTCTGCTTTAGTCCTCTGTGGCCATGTACCTGTCCCTGGGTCCAGGAGTCCCCAGGTCTTGCCCTATGCTGGCTAACCAGGTCTCAACTAAGGTTGAGAGGAGTCTTTTGAATGCCACCGGACTTAGCTCACAACCTCATATATATGTTTTTCCCCCAACTTCCCCTTATCGGTAGACCAGCGTGGTCACCAGAAAGACCACATGCCTGCTCATGTATTCCTTGAGTCTCAGTCTTGGAAGGGGTTTTGCCCTGAGGAGACCCGACCACTTGTCTTGATGGCTCCCAAGCAAACAACTTGCTTGCTCAATCAGACTGCCATTATTGTTTTTCACTTTTCCTGCTGGTCTTTCTTTCAAGAAATATCTTCTGTTCTTCTAGCAGCTCCATGCTAGTCTGCCTGTCTTTTCAAGTGGCAATTAACCACCTCAGAAGATTCTAGATGGGAATCAGGATTCCACCTGTGGTCTTATGCAATGTAAACTCTCCAAAGGAAGCCTTCTTCACTGGGCACATTATAGACACATTTTAGTTATTCCAATCAGTTATAGTCTGAAGACCAACTTACAAGATGTTTACATTGATGTTTCTGGCTATTCCTTTCTCTCTCCCTCAAGTGTCTATTTTAGAATATTGGCACGGGAAACCAAGATTTAAAAGACAGCTAAGCATCTGAACATTATTTCTCCACTTTTACCCATTCAAACCAAGTCTCAATGCCTGTTTCCCAGAGTCCTGTTCCAAGGTTAAGCATACATCACTATTTACCTCTGTCCCACCTAAATGTTCTCCCGACTGCCTTGTTCTTCCATTTCCCTCCACCTTCCTGTGTATTGCCCCCACCACCACACCCACATGCAAACTATCTTGTGTCTTTCACTACCCTGTGCTTCACCTTCCTCTCCCTCCCCTCGCCCCACTCCTACACCTTGGTAACCAAGAAAGATATATATTTTTTCCCATTGTAGTGTGGACACATACTAACGTCCTGATATGGCTATATAGGATAAGCACTGAACTGAAGGTCAGCATGAATATGAAAGTAGGTAATTCAAACTAACCAACTGCTTCTCAAAAATGCTACATATAAGTCAGAACATACTCAAAGACATTTAGCAATAATGTCCTAGGATATCAATCTTTAAGCATTATTTAAAATTTTAAGAACATCCAGTTGGCTTTGATTAACAATTTATACATTTCACATTCAAAACATTAACTAAGTTTACAGCAAATGCTGCTGTTCTCAAATGGTTTATTATTCTGAGGAGTGCATGCCTTTATAGAACTCGCTAGTTTATAGCTAAAATTTGAGCCATGGGGGAGGGCGGAGTTCAGCTCTATGTTTGAAATATGACTGAGGGCTTTAGTCTCAGGGGTTTAATCAATCTCTATTCAACCAGTTTTGTTATTGCTGTTGCTAAGTGCCCTTAAGTTGGTTCCTATTCAAAATGACCCTGTATAAGATTTTGAGGAGCAGGTGGTGAGTTTGAAATGCTGACCTTGTGGGCCAATCTGACCTTGAGGTTGAGTGGTTATTCTACTCTGCCACACCAAGGCTCCAAATATTCTGGTCTTTTTCCCTTTTTAATTCTGTTCCATATTTTTCCACTTTCTATTGAGAACCTCTAATATGTAAAGTCGGTTTGAACTGCAAAGTCAGTTGTTCAAGTTGCTTCTCCAAAAACCTATATGGGATGCTATGGGCCAGAACAAACTCAAAGGCACTTAGCAACAACAGCAACATGACCCCGTTCAGAGTTCAAGCTGTTCAGTTTGGATGGATTTAGTTGATATTGATTTTTGTCATTGATCCAATGAATAGAAATAGGTATTACCTCTTGTCCAGTGGTTAGAATAGTAGAGGATATGGTTGTGGCTGAGCTGTATGGACATAGTTGTTCTCTCCTGTCTGATAAGTCAACAAGAGAAAGCAAACACACATGAAAGAAGGAAAACAAAAACACCAGTACACAACAATGAAAAATAGTCAAGAACAGATGAAAAAGAAAGTCAGAAACATCTTTCTATCCATTAATAAGTGATATGTCTCTGCACCACCTACTGTTCTTTTGCCTTCACAGCATTCCAAGTGATTTGGAGATGTGTACGCTGTTCCATATGAGCCAGTCTATTGCCTTTTATCTCTTTTTCCCCCTCCCCCTTTTCTCTGTAAAACTGCTTTTTTTAGAGTGGACTTTTCAATCACTGGTCAGGGAAAACTCTGAAGATTTAGAGCAGGACCTGCCTAGCAGAATAAATGTTGGTAGTTACACTCTTCTTTAATGGTAACCACATACATGTGGGTTTACCTGGTGTTGTACTTAAGTGTGGGTCATATTTACCTCTGTTGACTATGGGAGTGTAGAAAAGAAGAAAAAATGCACACATTTATCTCCATGAACCACAGGTATGTTTCTGCAATACCAATATATTTTCTTGTCTCTGAAGTCATCACAAATCTCAGGATGACTATGGCACATCTTGTCATCTGCCACAAGTTATAAGTGATTTTTTTTTTTTTTTTTTTTGGTCATGTCTGCTCAGGTCTCTCTACCAATAAGCATTGAATCCATTTTTTAATTATTTATTTTTATTGTGAATTGACTAAAAATTTACAGGGTAAATCATCAGTTTTACATTCAACAAATCATACACCTTGTTTCATTACATTGATTATAATGACCTCCATGTACCATCAGTCAACAGATTTTCTCTTTAGCTTAAAACAAAACAAAACAAAAAAAACCACCCTCAGGCATATATAATAATTTACACCACCAAAGGGCACATTCTGCAAGTCTGCCTCCTGGCCATCAGTTCTCAGTCCCTCTCTTCCCATGAATCTAGAATCCTCAGCCACTCCCCCTTTCCATGACCCCATCTCTGCCTCCATCTCTGGTATTGCTGTTTCTCTGGGTATGATACCACATTCTGCTTGTGCTTTCTCTTCTCCCTTGATGGTCTTAGGGTCCTCTGTTTCTGGACTGTAAGATTAACCACTCCACTGTTTTTGTTACAAAGCTTCTACCTTTATAATTGTGACAGTTGCAGCTAATCGTGATAACAATTATTCAATATTGAATCATACAAATCTTATCTCCATCTCTTTTCACCAGACCCATCTAGACAAGATAAAAACTATTTAGTGGGGACTCTTTTTCTCCCCAATACTCTTAAACTAAACTCCCTCTAGAAACTTTTTAAGCCTGTCAATTTATTATTATATTTCTCCTTCATTTTAGGTATCCAGTGTCTAAGTTGCCCATAACTAACTACCATGTGTACAGAGGGGATAGCATTGATACTTGATATGAAGACTCCTTCCCTCTCTGTTGGCATTTATGAGTACTACCTCCATGAGTCCACCACTCACTTGTCACTTTGTCATACTGTGGTGGCTTGTGAGATGCTGTGATTCTGAAAGCTATGCCACTAGTATTTTAAATACCAGCAGGGTCACCCATGGTGTACAGGTTTCAAATGAGCTTCCAGACAAAGACAGACTAGGAAGAAGGAGTAATGAATGACTTCCAAATATTTAGTCACTGAAAATCTTAGGAATTGCAAAGAAACATTGTAAGATATAGTGCCAGAAAAAGAGCCCCTCTAGTTGAAAGGAACTCAAAATGTGAATGAGGAAGAGTTGCCTTCTCAAAGTACAGTTGACCGTGATGATGTGAATGGAGAAAAGCCCATGGGAGAAAAGCTCATAGGACGTTCATTTTCTGATGGGCACAAATCAAAATGAAGACAAACAGCTGTAAACATCCATTGAAAATCAGAACATGGAATGTACGAAGTATGAATCTGGGAAAATTTGAGGTTGTAAAAAATGAAATGGAATGCATAAACATCACTATCTTAGGCATTAATAAGCTGAAATGGAATGGTATTGACAATTTTGAATCTGAAAACCACATGGTGTACTATGTCGGGAATGATAAATTGAAGAGGAATGGTGTTTCACTCATTGTCAAAAAGAACATATCCAGATCAGTCATGAGGTACAAAATTGTCTGTGATAGGATAATATCCATGTGCCTACAGGTAATCCCACTTAATACCACTAATATTCAAATTTATGTACAAACTACTAAAGCAAGTGAGTACAATATAGAAGAATTCTACCAACTTTTTAAATCTGAAAATGATCAAACATGCAATCAAGATTTATTGATAATTACTGGTGATTGGAATGCAAAGATGAGGAGCAAAGAAGGATCAGTAGTTGGAAAACATGGCCTTGGTGATAGAAATGATCATGGAGATAGCACAATATAATTATGCAAATCAATGATTTGCTCATTTGAAATACCTTCTTCAGACAGCATGAGACAACTATACACATGGACCTCACCATATGGAATACACAGATATCAAATTGACTACATCTGAGGAAAGATGAAGGAAAAGTTCCATATCATTAGTGAAAACAAGGCCAGCGGCAGACTGTGGAACAGACCATCAATCTCTCATATGCAAATTCAGACTGAAGCTGAAGAAAATGAAAACAAGTCCACGAGAGCCAAATATGGCCTTGAATATATCCCACCTGAATTTAGAGATCATTTGAAGAACAGATTTAATACATTAAACACTAAAGGCTGAACACCAGAAGAGCTGTGGGATGACATCAAGAATATAACACATGAAGAAAGCAAAAAGATATTAAGAAGAAAGGAAAGAAGGAAAGGTCAAAATGGATGTCAGAAGAGACACTGAAATTTACTCTCTAGCATAGAGATGCTAAAGCAAATGGAAGAAATGAGAAGGTCCAAGAGCTGAACAGAAAATTTCAAAGGTCACCTTGAGAAGATGAAACCAATTATTACAACAAAATGTGCAAATATCTGGAGTCAGAAACCTAAAAATGAAGAACACGCTCAGCATTTCTCAAGCTGGAAGAACTGAAGAAAAAATTCAAGCCTCATCTTCATTATTGAAGGACTCTCTAGGCAAACTTTTTAATGTGCAGAAAGCATCAAGGGAAGATGGAAGGAATACACACAACCACTGTACTAAAGGAAATGGTTAATGTTCAACCATTTCAAGAGGTAGCATATGATCAAGAGCCAATGATACTGAAGGAGGAAGTCCAAGATGCATTAAATGAATTGGCAAAGAAAAAGACAATAGGAATTGATGGAATAAACATTGAAAATGTTCAAGAAAGTGAGGTGATATAGGAGGCACTCACTTATCTCTGCCAATAAATTTGGAAGATGACTATCTGGCTGACTGATTGGAAGAAATCTGTATTTGTGCCCATTCCAAAGAGAGGTGACCAATCAGAATGCGGAAATCATCGGATAATCTCTTTCATATCCCATGAGAGCAAAATTTTACCAAAGATTATATAGAAACAGCTGCAAGCATACATTGACAGGTAACTTCCAAATGTTCAAGCTGGATTCAGAAGAGGCCATGGAATGAGGGATATCATTGCTAATGTCCGATGGATCTTGACAGAAAGCAGAGAATATCAGATAAATGTGTACCTGTGCTTTATTGACTTCACAAAAGCTTTCAATCGTGTGGATCATGACAAGCTATGGACAACATTGCGAAATATTAGTATTCTGGAACACTTAATTGTGTGCATGAGGAATCTGTACATGGACCAAGAGGCAGTTGTTCGAATAGAACATGGGAACATTGAATTGTTTGAAATTAAAAAAGGTGTGCAACAAAGTTGTATTATTTCACCATACTTATTCAACCTGTATGCTGAGCAAATGATCCAAGAAGCTGGGTTTATATGAAGAAAAAGTGGCATCAGGACTGGAGGAAGACTCATTAACAACTTGTAATATGCAGATGATAAAACCTTTCTTGCTGAAAGTGAAGAAGACATATAATATTTACTGATGAAGATCAAAGACAACAGCCTTCAGTATGGAGTACATCTCAATGGAAAGAAAACAAAAATCCTCACCACCGGACCAATAAACACATTCTTATCAGTGGAGAAAAGTTTGAAGTTGTCAAGGACGTCATTCTTGGATCAACTGTCAACACTCATGTAAGCAGCAGTCAAGAAATCAAACAACGTATTGCATTGAGCAAATCTGCTGTTTAAGGCCTTTTGAAAGTATTGAAGAGCAATGATGTCATCTTGAAGACTAAGGGGCACCTGACCCAAGCCATGATATTTTCAATGACCTCATATAATTGTGAAAGCTGGATAGTAAATAAGGAACACCGTATAAGAATTGATGCATTTGAGTATGGTGTTGGAGAAGAATATTGAAAGTGCCATGGGCTGCCAAAAGAACCAACAGATCCGTGTTGGAAGAAATGCAACCATAGTGTTCCTTGGAGGCCAAGATGGCCAAACTTCATCTCTCATACTTTGGACAAATTGTCAGAAGGGAACAGTCACTGGAGAAGCACATCATATTTGGTAAGGTGGAGGGTCAGAGGAAAAGAGGAAGGCTCCCAATGAGATGTATTGGCCAAGTGGCAGCATTGATGGCCTCAAGCGTGCTAACAATAGTGGGCTTGCCCCAGGATCGGACAGTTTCTCGTTCTGCTATGCATAGGGTGGATAGGGTGGCTGTGAGTAGGTACCGACCTGATGGCACCTAACACCAACAATAATACCCATGAGTATATGTCAGGTTCATTAAATTGTAGCAATTTCCCCTTGTTTCCTTTATCATAATTATTATTATTTTTTAAATCTTCTAGTTGAGTTCTGATTAGCAAGCCACCGAGGCTAGGTCAAATGGGTACTGTCTGCCAGTTTAGGTGTTCTTGTACATCTATTCCTCATATCCACTTGATGTCTCACTCATCTCTAGCCCTCTGTGACTATGTCCTTGTCCATGGGCTCAATTGTCCCCAGGGCTCACCCCACTTTGGAGCAACCAAATCATCCTCTTCTCTCTCTCATCTCCAGGTCAATGGGAGTCAATGAACTGTGGTTGAACTCAGCCCTTTCTTCATTGCTGCCTTTCCTCCTCTTCCACTCACCAGTAGACCAATATTGTCACCAGCAAGCTTACGTGCCTGTTCATGTGTTCCCTCTGAATTTCAGTCTTAGAGGGGAGTTTGTCCAGAAGGAACTTGATTGCTCGCAGTGATGGCTTCCTGGTGAACAGTTTGCTTATTGTTATAGTAGCCAATTATGCTGACTTTTTTTTTTTTTCTTTCCTGATGATTTTTCTATGAAGATGTATCTACTGTTGCTCTAGCTGTTCCAGGCTAGTCTACTTGTCCTTTCTAGTGGGAATGTCCCAACTCAGAAGGTTCTGGATAGGACTCAGGATTCCACCTTAGATCCTATACTCTGCAAAGGCTTTGCAAGAGGCCTATTTCACTGGGCAACTTCTAGAACTGCTTTATGTATTGCTTATAGGCTGAAGATAGACTTACAAGTTTTCTGTAATCTTTATTCCCAACATTCCTTTCTATACCACCCAAGTGTCTATTTTACAATAGTAGGCAAGGGAAACAAATATTGATAAGACAGTCAAGCATTTTAGTATACTTTCTCCTCTTCAAACTATGCGTAGATAACTGTATCACAGATTCCTGTTGTTCCAAGATCGAGCATGCATCACTATTTACCTGTGTCCCAATTAGGCCATGCAAACCTGTCTCAATGTTCCCCTATCTATCTTGTTCTTCTGCCTCCTCTGCCTTCTTGTATTGCCCTCTCCAACACCTGAACTAAACCCCTAACCCCAAACCTACTGTTGTGGTTACCGTATATTCTATTAATTCTTCCTTTTATTAAAGACAGTCTATTTTATCCTGTAATCTGCCTGACCTTCTCACCACCCGTATCTCTTGTTTCTCTGTGTTTACCTTCTTTCACATTGGAATTGATTTTATCATAGACTGACCTCCAAGATCCTCTGTTCTTGTAATTTTATTCTGTTGTTGACTCTTCCATTTGTCGATTGAGTTCAGAGTGATGCTGCCATGTATATCATTCACTGGATGTTGTCTGTTCTTGTTGGTTCTCTGTCCACAGAACTTCCTTTAGGATGTTTTTCATAGCAAGTTTGGCTTTGGTAAAATCCTTTAACTTCTGTTCATCCTGGATTTTTTTTTTCTTTTTCTTTTTGTGTGTGTGTGTGTGTGTTTATTGTGATTTAAGTGAAAGTTTACAGGGCAGATCATCAGTTTTACATTCAACAAATTATGTACTTTGTTTCATTACAATGATTATAATGACCTCCATGTACCATCAGTTAACAGATTTTCTCTCCATTCATTTTAGCATATTCATATATAATAATTTAAACCACCAAAGGGCACATTCTGCAAGTCTGCCTCCTGGCCACCAGCTCTCAGTCCCTCACTTCCCATGAATCTAGAGTCCTCAGCTGCTCCTTCTCTCCATGTCCCCATTTCTGCCTCTATCTCTGGTGTCACTGTTTCTCTGGATAGGGTGCCACATTCTGCTTGTACTCTTCTCTCTTGAGGGTTGTAGGATCCTCTGTTTCTGGATTATAAGATTAACTACTCCCCCATTTTGTTACAAAATTTCTACCTTTACAACTGTGACAGTCTCAATTGGTCATGATACCAATTACTCACTATTGAATCATAAGAATCGTATCCCCATCTCTTTTCATCAGACCCATCTAAACAAGATGAAAACTATTCAGTGAGGACTCTATCTTCCCCATACACTCTTTTTTTTTCTTTTTTAAAATTGAGTTTCAGTCTTAGATGGGGGGTTTGTCCTGAAGGAAACAACTCTTATTTCTTGAAGATATATACCATCTTGAGGATGACGCTTTTTGTGAATGTGTCTAAATTGGCACAGGGCTTGTTCAAATGTTTGCAATGGAGAAGATCTTATCAGATGCATACACCCCATATCCATTCTTCCCACATAATCCCTACCTATGTCCAACTGTATAAATGGTGGCATGGGGGTGTCTGATCTTCTGGAACTTCAAGGGGAAGAGAGAGAGAATCAAGATCAACAGCCCAAGGCTGATTCTTCGAGGAGGTCAGACATACCTCTACCTTTATATATATATATATAATTTTATTTATTTATTTTTATTTTCTTGAATTATGTGATAGTTTACATGGAAGAACATTGGTTTTACTTTCATTCATTGCCATGGTTACAAATCCCTCCATGCATCATCAACCAACCAATGGGTATACCCTGCAAGCCTGACCCCCATACCCTCTCCCTCTCTGGATCTAAAGCCCCAGCTGCTCCCTCGCTCCACATCATCTTCTGTACTTCAATCCCAGGCATCACTGCTTCTCTGGGTAGTGTCCCACTCTCCGCTCTTCTCTCTTGATTGTCCTAGGAGCTTCCGCATCTAGACTAGAAAGCTAATTGCTCCCCTCCTTGCTAGAAAATGTCTACCTTTACATTTCCAACTATCACAATCAACCCTGAAAGCAATTATTCACTATTGTATCAAAAGATATCCATCTGCATTTCATTTCATCAGCCCCACATAGACAGATTGGATACTACTCACTGGAGAGTCTACCTTCTTTCAGGTCCTCTGGATCTGGTGCCCTCTTGAAAGCTTGGAAGCCAGTCACTTATTGCCTTTGTAGCACCCCCATTTTGGGTAGCCAATGTCCAAGTTTCCCATCCCTGTCTACTCAGTATGTGGAGGGGGTAGGAATGATTCTTGCTGTAAGGATTTGTTCCCTCTTTTGTGCTAATGCTTCCATAAGTGTAGGTTAAGTTCATCAAATTATATTAGAATATTTATTTTCCTCTTCTCTCTTATTCTGGTTGAGCTTTGATCATCCAGTCTTTGAAGCCAGATCAAGTAGGTATTATCTGCAAGTCTGGGTGTTCCTGTGTAGATGTCCTCTCTTCTTATTAACTGAATGCTTCACTCTCCACTCTAGTTCTCTATGGCTATGTAACTGACTCTGGGCCCAAGAGTCCCTAAGTCTTGCCACACTGCTGGCCAACGAGGTCTTCACCCTGGTTCACAGAAATCTATTAAACATTGTAGGACTTAGCTTGCCGCTTCATTGCTGTTTTTCCCTCACTTCCCCTTATCTGTGACTAGTGTGGTCACCAATCAGAGTGTATATTCCCATTGAGTCTTAGTCTTGGAAGAGGGTTTGCACTGAAGGGACTCAACCTCTTGCCTTGATGTTTCCTGGACAAGCAACTTACTTGTTCTTGTAGTAACAGTCAGTCTGTCTATATTGTTTTATATTTTTTCTGTAGGTCTTTCTTTCAAGAAGTGTTTTCTGTTCTTCTAGCCGCTCCAGGCTAGTCTGTTCGTCCTTTTAAGTGGAAATTTCCCATCTCTGGAGATCTGGATGTGGTTCACACTTCCTTACATCTATAGTCTTATGTATTGCAGAGGCTCTGCAGGAAGCCTCCTACACTGGGCACATTGTAACCCCATTTTAGGTATTCCAATCAGTTATAGGCAGAAGATGGACTTACAAGCTTCCTATGGTGATGTTTCTAGATATTCCTTTCTCTCCCCCTCCAGTGTCTATTTTATAATATAATGCAAGGAAAACCAACATTCAAGAGACAGCCAAGCATCTTAACATTACTCTCCCCTTTTCCCCATTCCAACCATGTCTCAATCTCTGTATCCTGGAGTCCTGTTGTTCCAAGGTTGTGCATGCACCATTATTTACCTCTGTCCCAGTTAGTCCATTCAGACCTGCCTAATTGTTCTCCCATCTGCTTTGCTCTTCCATTACCCTCTCCCTTTTTGTATATTGCCCCCTTCCCTGCACCCAAACTATCCTGTGTTTAATCCTTGCCTTGTGCTCCACCTTCCCCTCCCTCCCTTCACCCACCCCCAAAATCCCAGCAGTCAACAGAGAAGACCCCCACACCCCCCTTTACTATGGGTTCTCTTTCTTAGTCTTTTACAGTAGTGATCCTATGCAGTATTTCTCTTTTTGGAAACCCTGTTCAGGGTCGCTATGGGTTGGAACTGACTCGATGGCACTTAACAACAACAACAACGCAGGAATCAACAGTAGTAAGGTTGGCCCAGGATTGGGCAGTGTTTTGTTCTGCTGTGTATAAGGTCACTATCAGTTGGTACTGACTTGATGACACCTAAAAACAACAACATGCAGTAATGATTCAGTATTAGAAAATCAATTAACATAATCCACCAAATAAATAAAACAAAGGAAATAATCACATGAACATATCAATTGATGCAGAAAAGGCATCTGACAAACTACAATATCCTTGCTTAATAAAAACATTCTTATCAACAGGGAGGAGATTAAAGTTGTCAAGGACTTCATTCTTCTTGGATCAACTATCAACACTCGTGGAACCAGCAGTCAAGAGATCAGACAACATATTGCATTGGGAAAATCTGCTGCACAGGAACTTTCTAACGTGTTGAAGAGCAGAGATGTCAGCTTGAGGACTAAGGTGCGCCTGACCCAAGCCATGGTATTTTCAATAAACTCATATGGCTGTGAAAGCTGGACAGTGAATAAGGATGACCGTAGAAGGATTGATGCCTTTGAGTTGTAGTGTTGGAGGAGAATACTAAAAGTGTCATGGACTGCCAAAAGAACCAGTGGCTCTATTTTGGAAGAAGTGCAGCCCGAGTGCTCCTTGGAGGCCAGGATGGCTAAGCTTCGTATCCCATACTTTGGATATATTGTCAGGAGAGAACAGTCACTGGAGAAGGATGTCATGCTGAGTAAGATGGAGGGTCAGAGAAAAAGAGGAAGACCCCCAAAGAGATGGATCAGCCAGGTGGCATCATTGATGGCTTCAACTGTGGCAGCGGTGGTGGGGTTGGCCCAGGATCGGACATCGTTTCATTCTGCTGTGCATGGGGTCGCTATGAGTTCGTTCCGACTCGGTGGCATCTGAGAACAACAAGTTCACTCAACATAATGTCCTCAAGGTTCATCCATGTTAACTGGTGTTTTGCAGCTTCCTTTTTATTCTTCAAGGTAGCACAGTATTCCATTGTGTGTATGTACCACAGTTTGTTTATCGATTCTTCAGTTGATGGGCACTTTGGCTGCCTCCATCTTTTTGCTATTATAAATAGTGCTGCTATGAACATTGGTGTGCTCGTTTTTCTTGTGGGTAAATAGTAAGTAAGGGAATTGCTGGATCATAAGCTATTTCTATTTTCAACCATCAGAGGAAACGCCATATGGCTTTCCAGAGATGTTGGAACATTTTGCAGTCCCACGAGCAATGCAGGAGTGTGCCAGTCTCACCACATCCCTGCCAGCATTTACTGTCTTCTACATTTTTTATCTTTGCTGTTATTGTTGGTGTGAGATGATATCTCATTGTTATTTTGATTTGCATCTCTCTAATGGCTAGTGATCGTGAACATTTCTTCATACGTTTGTTGGCTGCCCAGATCTCTTCCTTGATGAGGTGTCTGCTCATGTCCTGTGCCTACTTTTTAATTGGGTTATTTGTATTTTTCTTGTAGAGGTTTTGTAGTTTCCTATATATTTTAGAAATGATTCCCTTGTCTGATGTTTCTTTGCAAAATAATTTTTACCATTCTGTGGGTTCCCTTTTTACTCTTCTGGTGAAGTCTTTCGAAGCATAGAAGTTTTTAATATTTAGTATGTCCCACTCATCTATTTTGTCTACTTTTGTTTGTGTGGTTCTCAAAATGTTTTGCAGTCTGTATATTCCCTGAATTAGTGCCCTCACAATTCTCCCAATTTTTTTATTGATGGTCTTCATAATTCTGGGATTCACATTTAGGTCCTTAATCCATGTTGAATTGGTTTTTGTATGAGGTTTGAGGTGAAGGTCTGCTTTCATCTTTTGTGTATTATTTTCCAGTTCTGCCAGCACCATCTGTTGAAGAGACTATCACCTCCCCATGAGATATATTTAGGTGTTTTGTCAAATATCAGTTGTCTGTATGTAGATGAGTTAATTTCTGGATTCTAGATTTGGTTCCATTGAGCTATGTTATCTTTCCTTGTACCAGTATGAAGCTGTTTTGAGCACTGTAGCTGTGTAGTAAATTTTGAAGTCAGGAAATGAGAGGCCTCCAACCTTATTCTTCTTCTTAAGCAGTCCTTTGCTTATCCTGGGTCTCTTTCCTTTCCATATAAAGTTTGTAATTGTTTTTTCCATCTCTTTGAAGAATGTATTTGAATTTGGATTAGGATTGCATTATATGTGTAAATTGCTTTGGACAGTATTGACATTTTCACAATATTACATCTTCCCCACTCCTGTTCTCTTTTTATTGCAATTAGATTGGTATATTTTTTTCCATCCTTTGACTTTTAATCTGTTTTAGTCTATGCATGTGACATGTGTCTCTTGCAGACAGCATATGGAAGGATATTGTTTTCTTATCCATTCTGCCACCCTCTGACTCTTAACAGGTTAATTTAATCCATTTCCATTCAGTGTAATTATTGATAGGTATAGATTAATTGCTCCCATTATGTTTGTTTGTGTTTGTGGTGTTGCTGCTTGTTTGTTCTGTGTGTCTTTCTCCTTTGTTGAGTTCATGCTTTTTGTGTTCTTTCTTGTGAGTTTCTTTGTAGTTTTAATGTTTGCAATTCTTCTTGGATTTTCATTCTCTTGGTATGTGTTAAGGATTAATTTTCTTTGAGGTTGCCTTATAGTCCATTAACTCTTCTCTCCATTTAGTGCAGTCTATTTAATTCTGAAATCGATCTGAACTTCTCACTACCTAGATCTCTGTTCCTAAGTGTTTACCTTCTTTTACATTGCACTTGTTTTGATCATAGACTGACCTCCAAGATTCTCTGAGTTTGTACTTATAGTTTTGTTCTGTTCTCAATTCTTCCTACTGTTGATTTAATTCAGGGAGGTGCTGCCACGTATGTCAATCTCTGGTTGTCTGTTCTTGTTGGTTCTCAGTCCACAGAACTCCCTTTAGGATATTTTGTAGTGCAGGATTGGCTTGGGCAAAATCCCTTAGTTTCTGTTTATCTTGGAATGCTTTGATTACAAGGTCATATTTGATTGATAGCTTTGCTGGATAAAGGATTCTTGGTTGGCATTTTTTGTTTTTCAGGGTTTTATAAATGTCTCCCCATTGCCTTCTTGCTTGCAAGGTTTATGCTGAGAAATCTGAGCTTAATCTGACTTGCTTGCTTTTGTATGTGATACTTCTGTTTTCCCTGGCTGCTTTCATAAGTGTCTCTTTATCTTTGATCTTGGAGAGCTTGACTATGATATGTCTTGGTGATTTTCTTTTGGGCTCTATACTTCCTGGGATTTGTTGAGCTTCTTGTATGTTTATCTTTTCACTTTTCAGGATGTTAGAGAAATTTTCTTCCAGCAGTTCTTCAACTATTTCCTTTGTGGACTTGTGGGATTCTTCTTGTTCTGGAATGCCAATAATTCTTAAGTTATTCCTCTTCATGTTGTCCAACATGAATCTTAGACCATCTTCAGAAT
>NW_006408778.1:768167-808615 GCF_000296735.1 Chrysochloris asiatica | reverse complement strand
TTTTCACTCTTCTTGTTTAACTCAGAGTAACTTTCACAGGTGTTGTCTGTTTCCCTGGTATATGGCAGTTAGTATTGGTTCTTGCCTGGGTTTTAGTGTTTTATAGAGTGTGATTGTAGCTTGGCTGTATCGTAGCAGTTGCTGACTCTTCTTGGGTAATATAGGGAGACAAAGATTTCTCCAAAGACAGAAGGGGGGTAGCATATAACAGCAAAATAACACCAGGGGGAAAAAATGAGATTTAAAAAAAAAAAAAAAGTTTCTTTCTGCTTGTTCTATCCATTTTTTAAAGTGGTGTATTAAAATCACCCACTTTTATTATAGATTCATCTATTTATTTCTTCAAATCCACTAGATTTTGCTTTACGTATTTTGGAGCTCTTTCATTGGGACCATAGCTGTTTGTGTTTATGTCATCTTGTTCAATTGTCCCTTTAATCGTGAGATAATGTCCATCTTTATCTATTATGCAGTTTTTTGTCTGAAAATTAATTTTATCAGGGACTCGTACTGTCACTTTTGTTCGTTTTTTATTGCAATTAACTTTGTATTTTTTTTTTTCCGTCTTTTGACTTTTAATTGTTTTTGTCTTTGTGATATGTGTCTCATGCAGACAGCATATTGAAGGATCTTGTTTTCTTATCCATTCTCTTAACAGGTAAATTTAATCCATTTACATACAGTGTAATTATCGTCTATTGTTGTTGTAGTTACATGCCATCAAGTCAGTACCAACCCATAACAACCTTATGCACAGCAGAATGAAACACTGCCTAATTCTGGGCCAACGTCACTACTGTTGCCACGCTAATTATTGATGGTGGTCATGGTGGTTATGTGTCATGGATTCAATTCTGACTCAGCATCCCTGTATAGGGTTTCCGAGGTTGTGCATCTTTCCTGGATTAGAAAGCCTCATCTTTCTCCCATGGAATAGTTGGTAGTTTCAAACTTCTGACCTTGCGGTTCAGAGTCTGATTCATAATCACTATTCTATGATTGTTGTTATGAAGTGCCGCTGAGTCAGTTCCAATCCATAGTGACCCTGTATAGGGTTTGCAAGGAGCAGCTGGTGAGTTTGAACTGCCAACCTTGCAGTTCAAACGGCTTTGCAGTCTGGCGCATAAGCTCACAGCACCACAATTGCTGTCATTATGTTTGTTTTTTGTGGTGTTGTCACTCTGTTTATTCTGTGTCTCTTCCTTTGTTGAGTTCCTGCTTTTTGTGTTCTTTGTTGTGAGTTTCCTCATAGTTTTGTTTCGGTGTTCCAATTGGATTTTCATTTTCTTGGTTTGATGTGAAGTGTTAATTTTCTTTGAGGTTGCCTTATAGTCCATTAACTTTTTTCTCCATATAGTACAGTCTACTTTATCCTGTAATCTAACTGACCTTCTCACCATTTGGATCTCTGTTACTACGTGTTTACCTTCTTTTACATTGAAATTGTTTAGATCATAGACTGCCCTCCCTGATTCTCTGAGTTTGGTCTTATAGTTTTGTTCTATTGTCGACTCTTCCTTCTGTTGATTTAATTCTGGGACTTGCTACCATGTATGTCAATATTTGGTTGTTGTCTGATCTTGTTGGTTCTCACATCACAGAACTCCCTTTAGGATGTTTTGTAGAGCAGTGTTGGCTTTGATAAAATCCCATAGTTTCTGTTTAACCTGGAATGCTTTGATTACACCATCGGATTTGTGATTGTCAGTGTTTGTGTGTGTGTGTGTGTGTTTTTATATATGTCTCCCCATTGCCTTCTTGCTTGCATAGTTTCTGCTGAGAGATGCGAGCTTAGTGTGACTTGCTTGCCTATGTATGTATCACTTCTGTTTTCCATAGCTGCTTTCAGAAGTGTCTCCTTATCTTTGGCTTTGGAAAGCTTGATTATGATATGTCTAGGTGATTGTCTTTTGGAGTCTCTCCTTCCTGGGGTTCGTTGAGCTATTTGAATATTAATTTTTTCACTTTTGAGGATGTTGGAGAAATATTCTTCCAGCCGTTCTTCAACTACTATCTCTGTGGACTTGTGTGATTCTTCTTCTTCTGGAATGGCAATAATTCTTAAGTTATTCCTATTCGTGTTGTCCAACATGATTCTTAGACCTTCTTCAGTTTTTTTATCCCTTTTTTTCTGTTTGCTCTTTTATCTTAATGGTATTGTGAGAAATGTCTTCCAGTTCACTGGTTCTGCCTTCCATCTCATCTATTCTACTCCTTTGCCCTTTCAGAGTATTGTGTATTTCTGATATTCTGTTATTGATCATTTGGTCCTTTTCTTGTAGGTTTTACATTATTTCCAGTAATGTATCTATCTGATTTGATAGTTCCTGTAGTGCTTTCCTGATGTTTCCCTTATTTTTCTATACTCCATTGTAAAGTGTTTTGAAATATTTTATAATAATTTTTCTGAATTCTTTCTTAGGCATTTTTGAGGCCTGCCCTCCTTCCATAATGTAATCTAGGTCTACCTTTAGGTCATTTGTCTCAGGCAATTTATCTTGTTTCTGGACATGTGTTGATGTGGTCATCTGCTTTTGCTTTTTGGACATGTTAATGTTTACCTGTGGCCTTAATACTTAATTGAGTATGCATTTTGATTTTTTTTAATGCTTTCTGATTGATCAGGAGGTGTGTTTCCATTTTTACTCTTCTTATTCCTTAACTCAGAGTAACTTTCACAGGTATTGTCTATTTCTCTGATATATGGCAGTTGGTATTGGTTCTTGCCTGGGTTTTGATGTTTTATAGAGTGTGATTTTAGCTTGACTATATGGCAGAAGTTTCTGTCTCATATTGGTTAATATAGGGAAAGAGCCCCCAAAAGGTAGAAGGGGGAGCTTAAAACAATAAAACAGCACCAGCAAAAACAAAACAAAACAAACAAACAAACAAACAAAAACACTGTAGTCTATAACCTCAGAAAAAGGAGAGGAGGGAGACAAGGAAAAAAAAAAATCTGTAGCCTAATATGAATATGACTTTAATGTCCTCTCTTTAGCTTCTTGCCTTCAAAGCTGCCTGAGAGATTTCAAGTTGTCACTGTTGGTTGTTTTGCTGTACCTCAGGATTTAATTTAACTTTCAACCTGTTTTGTTATTAAACTCTCTTTCCCTCTCTACACCCCTGTTCTGGCTTTTCCCTTATTAGAAAATAAATAAATAAATAAAACATTTCAGGGCCAGCTTTTGTGCTAAGAGTATCTGTGTGCATGCATGGTAGAAGAATCCACTGGTGGTGAGAGTGTTGCATGTCCACTCACTCAGGACCCCCACTCTACTCACCAGAATGAAGGTGCACAAACAGTGGGGGTGCTGATGAACAGATACAAAAAAAAAAAAGGAAAATCAAAAGAAAGCAAAACTAAAAATGTGAATTGTCCACCTTTCTTCTGAGGTTCCATTTGCATTTTTCCATATTATGCCTGCTCCCCTGCTTGGTCTTGCCATTTGGTCTAACCGAAGTCATTGGCTGTGGGTAGCCGAGACCAGCAGATTCCAAAGTACCCAATTTCTTACTTCTGCTTCAAGTTCCACTAGCTATACACATTCACAAAATTTTAAATATACATACCTATATGGTTCTAAGTTTTGGAGTTGTGCTCTAGATCTGTTTGGCCTGGTATTCTGTGGTATTTCTGAAGGCAAACTTCACTCCACCTCCACCCTAGCCACCATCAAGCTCCAGCTACCTCCAGTGCACTTTAGTCATCAAACTGATGTCTTTGTTTTTTAAGACTTTAACAAGATCTTTGCAGCATCTTTATCTAATGAATAAGTCACTTGATTTTTTTTTATGTTTAAAATATGTTTATTGAACATAAGATATATGGCTTGCTGTTAAACAATTTAAAGATAGGCTATATTTCACACACAAACCACATTTTCACATGATTGAATATGAGTATATGATTTCCACCCCTAAGGGCAAAAGAAAAATCTATACTGCCCAATTCATGGTAGATCATGAGATAATGAAAGTTATTAATAAAATAAAGTCAATAGAGCAAAAAATGGTTAATCAATGCAGTCTTTTCGAAAAGTTGCTTTTTTAAGTCTGTCAGATAGCTTTTTCTTTTATCCTCCATTTGCTCACTTGGTTCTCAGCCTTAAAGAATAAGATAATTCACATTGAGATAAATTTATCTTGCCCCAAATAATTTAATATAATATGTTATTGTCCGTAGTGGATTTGACATCTTTGTATTTTCTGCCTTTTCCCATTCCCTACCACCACTTCTCAAAGCAAATGTGTTATTTGGGAACATGGTTGTTTGCATGTTGCTTGGAGAAGAAGTCCATCATTGGAGGTGGGCCGCATAAATAGAATACAGTGTCCTTTGAAATGTGATCTCTTATCTCATTCTCCACTATTCTTCCTTCCATGATGTATGGCTTGAGTTCCGCACTGATTTGTGTAGTCTGTTTTGTAACATGCAAACTGCATGCAATCTTCTCAGGAAGTTCATTTACTAAATCAAGAATATTTTTCTTAAATAGGAGTTCACTGGTATTTTTTGCATTGTAGAATAGTTTTATTGTTCCTATCTCGTATCCACTTCCTTTGCTTGTCCGCTCTCTGTGGAGGTCTGCTGCATGCCTCAGAATGGAAAGCAGGGGGTTAATTCCTACTCCTCCAGCAATCAGCACAAGGTTTCTAGTGGTATCCATGGGCTGAGGGTCAAAGAAGAACTCTCCACCCACTCTCAGAGCCACTTCAGAGTCAAGTGTACACTGATTCTGAATCCAGATAGCAGGTGGGTGATTTGTGTATTTCACTGCCAATTCTATTATTCTCTCTTGTTCTAGTAGTCTGGGGCTTGAGCATATTGAGAACCCACCAATCAGAGAGACTCCTGGGATAAAGAAATCGACCCATTGGCCAGCTTTAAATGAAAAATATTTGTCAGTAACCAGGAGCTGGAGCCTTTTCACTGAGGATGATTCTTTAGCAGCTCCACACACCTTAGCAGTGGACACAACCACCGGGCGAATGACATTTACAGTTTTCTCCATGTGACCACTTTTCCTTTTAGATTTCATAATGCTAGTTAGAGTAATGTGATGCAAAGACCTAGGTGTCTGTCCCGACAAAGTAGACTGAGTGCAGATGGCACCAACAGCGCTTCTCAACAACTCAGGAATCATGGCCGCAGCACTGACCATAGCACTTCTTGAAAAGTTGAGTGCAGCTGGGCGCTGCCCTGAAACCAAGGTAACTCAGTGAATAGAAATCCCCAGAAAGAGGTTTTGGCTGGTCACCGGTGAGGGAGGCAGAGCTATTTCTGCCGCTGTCTCAAGCCAGGCAGTGTCGCTTCTCCCAAGGGTGCCGAGGGCCAGATATATGCTATCTAGCACCTGCTACATGCAGTCCTCCACGATGCAGTAGCAAACACCAGTCACTTGATTTTTTGACTGTTATTTCCATGAGTGGTGGTTATGGATCATTGCAAAATGAAGTATTTGATAGTTTCATCTTTTCTTCTTGTATCATGATGTTATTTGTTGTGAATTGTGAAAAAAAAAAAAAAAAGTTGTGAACTTTTTTCTTTACTTTAGGGTACAATCCATACAGAATACTGTAGAATTTGACCTTCAGCAGTAAAGTTTGTAACTCTCTTTTAATTTCAGCAAGAAATATCTGCATATCACATATTGTTCATGAGTCGTTCTCTAATCCCGATGCTACATTCTTCTTTATATAATCAAATTTCTCGGCATACAAATTAAATAAATATTGTAAAAGAGTACAACCATGGAACACACCTTTTCTGATCTTAACCATTCAGTATCCGTTTGTTCTGCTCTAAGGGCATTTAATGTTCTATGTACCGGTTCCTCATGAGCACAAGTTAAGTGTTCTGGAATATCTATTCTTCACAATGAAATCCATAGCCTGTTATGATTCACAGAGTTAAAGGCCTTTTAATAGTCAATAAAACCCAAGTAAAGATATTTCTGTTATTCTCTCCTTTTAGACAAGATCCATCTGAGGTCAACAGTTACACCCATGTTCTGTTACGTGAGTCCTTTTTTGGATCTAGCTTGCATTTCTTGCCGTTTGATGTTGACTTACTGTTGTAGCTGTTTGCTAATTATCTTCAGAAAATTTACTTGCCTGTGATATTAATTAAACTGTTAGATTATTTTGGCATTCTTTTTTGTCACCTCTCTTTTGGATGTGCACAAACATATATCTGTCAATCAGCTGCCAGGTAGATGTTTTTCAAATTACTTGGCATGATTTCTTGGCAAATCTGCTACACAGGATCTTTTTAAAGTGTTGATGAACAAAGATGTCAGCTTGAGGACTAATGTGTGCCTGACCCACGCCATGGTATTTTTAATACCCTCATATGGATGTGAAAGTTGGACAATGGATAAGGAAGATTGTAGAAGAATGGATGCCTTTAAATTGTGGTGTTGGAGGAGAATACTAAAAGTGCCATGGGCTGCCAAAAGAACTAATAGATCTGTTTTTGAAGAAGTGCAGCCAGAGTGCTCCTTAGAGTCCATCTTGGATGGATAAATAAAAAGAAACATCAACAGCAACGCAAAACAAAACAAAGTGAATAGAAGCAAATGCTGTTGAATGGTGATACGTGGAGGGGATTGTAATCATTGCAATGAAAAAAATTACTTTATGATGAGTGTAAACTCACTCAATCCAAAATAAAACCTTAAAAAGAAAAAAAGAAAAAGAAAAAAAAAGAGAAGAAAAACAAGCCTTTTTCAATAACTTCACCTGAATGTGAAAGTCATATATTTGATAAGGAAAAGCAAAGAAGAATTTATGCATTTCAATTATCTTGTTAATGAAGAATATTAACATTACTGTTAGACTGAAAAAAGAACAAATCTTTTTTTGAAAGAAACTCAGAGTACTACTTTGAATCAAGGATGGTGAAACTTCATCTCAAATACTTTGGGACAAGTCCCTGGAAATGGCCATTATGTGCAGTAATATAGATGTTCATTTAAAAAAAAAAAAAAAAAAAAAGAAAAAAGGAAGACTTTATAAAGCTGGACTGATATAGTGCCTGCAACAATGAGCTAAAATATGACTCCAATTCTGGGGATGGTGCAGGAAAAGGCCATAGTTTTGTTCTGATGTATACGGGGTACTATAAATTAAAACTAACAAAATGACATCTAAGAACAATAATAACCTAGCATCTAATCAAACTTTCATCACCACTCCAATCCAGGAAGTTCATGTATTCATATATATGTACATACATGCATATACCATTTTCATGAATAGAGGAAAAATATAAATTATATTTGGAAACATTCAACAACTATTCATAATTAAAAATATAAATAATATTTCCATAGTGTGACAATAAAATAATAAACTCCTGTAGAAAAGTTGGCATGGGAGTCAGTGTTTGACCTCCTATGATTTCACAAGGGGCAGGAAAAAAAGCAAACTCCACATAAGCCCAAAACCAATTCCTACAGAGCTGAGGTTAAACATGTCTCCACCCTTCAACCGTCTTTACCCTATTCTTAAGCTAACTTTCTCTCCTACAGCATTCTCTACTTCTTAGTTAGATTTGATATTTTATTGAAATTGCCACACAGAGCACAGAAACCATATTCACAGTTACAAGGTTTTTTAGTGAAGATAACTTGTTACAATTCAGGATTAGAAATGCTCAGGACACAGTTCTTGTCGTCAGGACAGAGTATTATCAACCATGCCAGTAAGGAGGAATTTCTCTTTGCCTAACGTTGCTTGACTTGGCCTTTGCCTTACTCATGCAATGTTATAGAACTCCTTCAGCTCTGCTATTAAAAACCTAAAGAACACTGCACTCCAATATAAATTTAAGCTTGAAGACACTCACATCTAATTCCATGTGCCATTAATCCTGTTCTTGTTGTTGTTAAATGCCATCAAGCTGGTTCTGACCCATAGCCAACATAAATAGAGTTTCCAAGGAGTGACTGGAGAGGTTGAACAACTGACCTTGCTAGTTTCCCAAGCCTGCAGCCCAAGGACAATCATCTTTATGTGCTCCATAGGCTTGGAAATTCATTGTTCTCTCTGGTGATCAGACTTTAGGTTCTGGTGTTGCCATTCTTCCAGTGTCACAGCCTTCTATCCCTGAGTCAAAGAGGTTCAATGTACTAGTATCTTGGGATTCAAAGACAGTCTCCATTCCTACCTCTTCTTCATTGATTGTAATGAGATTCTACACCTGGCTTCTGAGGTGGTTTATTTTATACTAAAATTAGAGATCCAAGTTTTTACAATCACCATTTGTCATGTTAACAATCACTCACAACTACATCATATATCTTATTATCATGTTTTCCCAATTGGTTTAAACCAGACATATCAGGAAAAAAGATGTTAGGTGGGAGTTACAAAAAACAATATGAAGTAATTCACTGCATCATAAGCCCTAACCTGAAAAAGAAAAGAAAAGGAAAAAAAGTATCTAGAAAGTATACAACACACACCTTTATAAAAATTGAAATTATGTAAATGTTTTAGGCCTCAAGGCAAAAGTATAGAATACAAAACCTTTTTCTGAGATAGCATAGCTTATTCTAAGGCATTAGACATCCATATTAAAATGACTAAGGGAAATACAGGCCCACACTGCAGCTTGTGTGATAAACATCACTATGTAACTTCTTATGTAGTCATGGTATTATGTATGGCAGAATGCTTCCTTTGTTAATACATGGTCTGGGAAATCCCAGTGGACAGCTGCTGTTGCCTTAACACTGCCACCGCTGCTAATGCTACTGTGAAAAACCCTTTCTGCCTTTTGTTATGAATAAAGACAATGTCCTGCTTACCTTTTCTACAGGAGTTTTCTTCCAGTTGCCTCCTCCCTGTGCTCTGCCCTCACTCTCTGAGGGGCTTCTGTCTGACATCTGGCATGGTATGAGAAACTAAGTTGGACATCCTGGCCTCTAAGGAATACTCTGGCTGCACTTATTCCAAAAGGGATCTATTGGTTCTTTTGGCAGCCCATTGCACTTTCAGTATTCTCCTCCAACACCATAACTCAAAAACATCCATTCTTCTATGGTCTTCCTTATTCACTGTCCAGATTTTGCATGCATATGAAGTTATTGAAAATACTATGGCTTGAGTCAGGCACATCTTAGTCCTCAGGATGACATATTTGTTCTTCAACACTTTAAAAAGATCTTGTGCAGCAGATTTGCCTAATGCAATATGTCATTTGATTTCTTGACTGCTACTTCCATGAGTGTTCATAGCTGATCCAAGATGAATGAAGTCATTGACAACTTCGATCTTTTCTCCATTGACAAGAATGTTGTTTATTGGTCCAGTGGTGAGGATTTTTGTTTTCTTCACATTGAGATGTAATCCATACCAAAGGCTGTGTGTGCTCTTTGATCTTCATCAGTAAATGTTTTAAGTCCTCTTCACTTTCAGCAAGCAAGGTTGTATCATCTGCATATCGCAGGTTGTTAATGAGTCTTCCTCCAATCCTGATGCCACATTTTTCTTCATAGAACCCAGCTTCTTGGATTATTTGCACAGCATACAGGTTGAACAAATATGGTGAAATAATACAATCTTGTCACATACCTTTCTTAATTTGAAACCATTCAATGTTCCCATGTTCTGTTCTTGGTCAAGGTAGAGATTGCTTCTTGGTCAAGGTAGAGATTACTCATGAGCACAATTAAGTGTTCAGGAATACACATAATTTGCAGTGTTTTCCATAGCTTGCTATGATCCACACAATTGAAAGCTGTTGCGTACTCAGTAAAACACAGGTAAACATCTTTCTGATGTTCTCTGATTTCAGTCAAGATCCATCTGACATCAGCAATTATATTCCTCATTCCATGGTTTCTTCTTAATCTGGCTGGAAGTTCTCTATCAATGTATCACCTTTAGAAAAACTTTACTCACATGGGATATCAAAGAGATTGTACGATGATTTCCACATTCTGGTGGGTCACCTCTCTTTGGAATGGATCAGAAATATGGATCTCTTCCAAACAGTTGGCCAGATGATTGTCTTCCATATTTCTTGGTAGAGATGAGTGAGTGACTCCTGTGCTGCCTCACTTTCTTGAAAGTTTTCCATTTTTATCCCATCAATTTGTGATGCCTTGTTCCTTGCCAATGCCTTCAATGCACCTTGGACTTTGTTCTTGATCATATGCTACCTCTTGAAATGGTTGAACAATAACCATGTCCTTTTGGTACAGTGACTGTATATTCCTTCCATCTTCTCTTGATGCTTCCTGCATCATTTAATAATTTGTCCAGATAATCTTTTAATAATAAATGTCGAGGCTTGAACTTTTCTTCAGTTTCCCCAGCCAGAGAATTGCTGAGTATGTTCTCCCTTTTTTACTTTCGGATTTCAAACCTTTGCACATTTTGTTGTAATATTTGGCTTTATGTTCTTGAGCTGATCATTGAAATTTTCTGTTCAGTTCTTGTAACTTCTCATTTCTTCCATTTGTTAGATCTTTTGTCAGTCCAACAGTAATATTAATATTCTTCATTAACAAGATAACTGAAATGCATAAATTCTTCTTTGCATCTCTACTCGGGAGAGCATGTTTCAGTATTTCTTCTGATCTCCATTCTGACCTTTTACTTCTTTCTTGTCTTCTTAATGACTTTTTGATTTCTTTATGTATGATGTTCTTAATGTCATCCCACAACTCTTCTGTTCTTCAGTCTTTAGTGTTTAATGTAACAAATCTAAATTTTGTAAATGTCACCTCTAAATTCAGGTGGGATACATTCAAGGTCATATTTTGGCTCTCTTGGATTTATTTTCATTTTCTTCTGCATCAGTTTGAATATGCAAATAAGTAATTGATGGTCTCTTCCTCAGTCTGCCCATGGCCTTGTTTACACTGATGATATGGAGCTTTTCTATTATCTCTTTCCACAGATGTAGTCAGTTTGATTTCTATTTATTTCATATTGTGAGGTTCATGTATATAGTCATCTCTTATGCTGTCCTGTAGATGGTATGAATTTGACCTAGCTTGGATGGTTTGATGATCAGATCTCTAAAAGAGGAAGCCAAAGAAATTTGATCCAGGAGACAAGTGCTATAGTTTGATGAACCTGACCTTTGCTTATGGATGTAGTGGCTCAGAATACCAACTGAGAGGGAAGAAGTCTTCACATTAAGGTTCAAGCCTATCTCCTTAATGCACAGGGTAGACAGCGACAAGCAGCTGAGACATTGGCTTCCTAAAATGAAGGAACTACAAGGCACAAAGTGACTGACTTGCAAGTTTTCAGGAGGGAGATTAATTTCAGAGATAAGGGGGAAGCTAGAATCCCAACTGAATAGTTTTCATCTTGTCTAGATGGATATGGTGAGAGGAGATGGGGATAATATTCTTATGATTCAATAATGAGTGGTTGTTATCATGGGGATGTTCAATAAAGCACCTAAGTTTTCCATGGTCATAAGGAAGAACTTGAGATAACAAAATAATTAATTCTGTAAGAAACACATTTAATGGTCAAAAAAATAGGTGATATCTTTCCTTCTAGTTCATGGAAGAGTAATTTGAATTTCCCACATGTATTGTATAAATTCATGAAGAATAATCTTCAGAACTCCTAATATGCCTTGGTATTCTTTATGTGCAGCCACCCCTAAGGGGAAAATAAATATAGTACAGACAAAACTTATGTATATGAAGGGTCTTGTCTCCTTTGGTCACTAAAGTCACAATAGGCTCAGGGGACCAATCACAGAGAAGGTTAAGGGGAAGCAGAATTGGTGTTTCTATTCAACATATAGTTTTTCTTTTTTCAAAAAATAATTCAAATAAATATCTGACAGTTGTGGTTTCCTGTTCTATTAGAAATAATTATCTGACTTAAAAAAAAATTATCACCTCACTTCAGTGAGGGGATTTCTACAGCATGTAAACATTTAATGGTCATGGTGTGGTATGAAATATTTGCAATCAGCTTCTACTCAATGTTGAAAGTTTTAAACTTCCCAGTCTCAAATATCTATTCCCCCAATGAAAGGGACTCAAAATACATAAGTCAAACTCTAGTAGAACCGAAGAAAGAAATAGACAACAACTACAATAATAGTTGTTGTTGTGGCAAGTGCCGTCAAATTAGTTCCGACCCATGACAACCTTCTGTTGGGTTTCTGAGGAGCAGACACTTCCAGCCTTGTTGAGCTTGAGCCTTAAACCTTTTGGTCAAATTGACCTTGCAGTCAGGGCACTAACTACATCACCACACCAGGACTCCACAATAATATTATGAGATTTTAATACACTACTTTTGATGAAAGACAGACCAACTAGAAAGAAAGTCAACAAAGATACAGAACTGAACAACATAATCAGCCAACTTGACCTCTTAGATATACAAAATACACAACCCAGCAACAGCATAATATTCATGGAACATTCTCCAGAATGTTAAACCACAAAGCAAACCTCAATAAGTTAAAAAAACATCAAAATGCCACAAAGCATCTTCTCAGATCATAATGTTATACAATTAGAAATCAACAATAGAAAGATTGGGGGGGGGGAAGCAAATACATACCCACAGTAGACTACTACGCAACATTGCAGAATAATGATGAATCTGAAAAACATATCATAATGAATGAACCTGGAGGACACTATACTGAATTAAATTTGTAAATTACAGAAGGTCAAATATTGCATGAGAACACTGTTATAAACAGTTAACAAAAGATTTTCTTGTTAAATGAAATAATATATGATGGTTATCAGGGCAGGGAGGGAAATATCCACAGATTAGAGAGTAGACACATGTTAACATGGGTAATGAAGCAGGCAATAAAACAACAAGAAAGAGAATGACAGATGACAGATGAAGGTAGTAGGAGACACAGGGAGGAGTACAAGGGTTAAAGGAAATACAGGTAAATGCTGTTAACTGATGGTGTATAGAGGGGATTGCAATCATTGTAATGTAGCAAAGACTATGATTGTTGTTAAGTGCCTTCAAGTCGGTTCTGATCCATAGCCACCCTGCACAGGGTTTCTGAGGGTGTAAATCCTTACGGGAGTACAAAGCCTCATCTTTCTCCAGCGGAACAACTGGTAGTTTCGAACCTCTGACCTTAAGGTTCACAGCCCGATTCGTAACCACTACGCTACAAGAGCACCTTAAATACTATGATTAGTTGAGTGTAAAACCACTTATTTGCTCTATAAACCTTCACTCAATTCACAATAAAAAGTAAAAAAAGAAAAGAAAAATTCCTAGTCTCACAACAGATGATTTTATAAAGAATTCAGTCAAGAAAAATCTATGGAACATTTCTACTCTGTAATGCATTGAGTGGACTTGAGCTTTAATGGAATCTATGTCAGCAGGTGTGGTTGTTTAATTCTTTTTAAATAACATTTTGTTGTGTTTTCTATGTAAATGCTCACAGCAAAGGCTCCTTGAAAGTCTATTTCTTAGAACTCCTTAAAACCTGAACTAAAATGTTAATTTTAGTTTTAATTTTGCTCACTGTTTGGCAAAATAGTAGACTGGATAAAGGATATAACTCATGAGTGAAATGCAACATTGAATAAACTCTATATGACACCCAATAGTCAATCAATACTCAAATTTGTTTGCTTATTTTAAAGATATCATAAAATTGAAGATGAGAATACAGGATGGTATCATCAGTCCAATGGGTCTGGAGTTTAACGAGGGGATAGACCTTACTTCCAGGAATAAGAGATTCAGGTGTCAAGTATAGGTGATACTCCGTGGATTTGGTGTTTGACAGGGAAATGTTGGGTTAGAGGATGTGACAAGTTTATGCATCCAATTTTATCAGCTTTCAATTACAGAGATGAGGAATGATGAAAGATAACTGAAAAAACATAAATACCCTGAGAAATTATATAACTGAAATACATAGATCCTCTGAGAAATTATATTACAGAAAAGAGACACAAAGTATATTAGTTAAAAATTAATTAATGGAAAGATTTTGGAGCTGTGGGTTTTGCAATTTTTATTATCATTAATATCAGAAGCACTGCCCTGCATCATTCATCACTGGATTGGTCTGAACAACTGGGATTTTCAGGAAACCCAGACAAGGACTTGGGAAAATTGTCTCAAAGTGAGGAACAAATACCAGAGATACCAAAGAGCCTGTGTAATATTCAGGTTGAACAACAACACTCCTTCCATCAGTGATACCAGTTTGAAGTCCAAAACCTCACTGATATCACAGTTCCTGGTTGACTACAAAAAAATTCATTTGGATTCTGGATCATTTACAGTCGTGGCCACAAGAAGGCACAAGCCCTGTGGGTGATGCATGAGAAGTACTATGTTTGTACAGTGTTTGGTAACAATGCAAAGGAAACATACGTTGAACAGTGATTAATATCATATCTTCTGCTTTCTAGAGTCATGTGGTCTCTGGCATTTTTCTCTTTTACTCAGTCTAGACAGGTACCCTGCTCTGAAATAGTTTGCCTCTTAAATATACAAATATTTGGTCCATTGACATATATTAATATGTATGGGCACCCCAAAACATCACCTGATAAACACTTCTCTACCCTTCAGAATTTCCTGAGAACACAGATTCCTCACTAGTGATAGAAACTGGAGAACCCTCGTTTTGGTTGCAGTGACTAAAAGTGAAAATGTACACAGTTGCAGGGTTGAGGGGGTACTGTGAGTGCGTTTCAGCTGAACCTCTCTCTTCTCCACAGATATTCACTATCAGGACCAGTGGCTGGAGACTGCAGCTGAAGTGAGAAAGCTTGATGGATAAATGAAGGTGTCCTCTAAGGTTTTATGTTAACCCTTCATGGTTTGACAGACTTCTGGCCAAGATTTGAGTGTATGGGATAGATGAAACCACAAAGTGGTGGAACAAAATGCACCAGAAAGTTCCAGAGCAGAGTCTCCATGACCAGGGAAACATCCACAACCACAGAATATACAAATATAAACAGTGAGCTCTGAGGATACAACTGTAAGTGATACATAGAATGATAATCCCATCCTGAGTGTGTTAGAAACCCAGAGAAAGAGAGTAACTGTGATGTGAGAGCAGATGACAGGGGCAATTAGGCTACAGACTGTCTAATTTGGGGCTGAGCAATTAAGGAAGTTAGATGAGGGAATTTATTATACAAAGAGGCCCATAGGCAAAATTTAGGGAGACAGATTAAGATAAAATATCACATTCTTATTTATTTATTTTCTTAGGAGAAAAAAGAGGCATAGGTGAGTTGAGTGCATTGCTTTGGTGGTAAAGGTGTAAATTTTGGACAGTAAGTTCTGTTTCTTAATGTCCTCTGGTTTCTTTCTTGCTAAAAAACTTTAAGTTTGTTCTCCAAGGGTACTTCCTGGGTTCTGGAAATGGAGGCAATGTTAATTATTTTACATTGTGTGTGACGACAGGAGAGAAAGAATGGAGATGCTTTTGATTCAGTCTTCATTTCCCAACGTTTTTTTTAATGGCACTGAGTCCATTACAACTCATGGGAGCCCAGTGCAGGGTTCACAAGGAGTTTCTTGTATGTTTGAACTGCTGATGTGTGGTTCAAGGAGCCCTTGTTGTTCTGCATTTATCCTAAAATACCAAAAGTGCTTTAATTTCACTTTTTCCTAAGGCTGAGTATTTTCATATTTTCCTCTAGTACATTTTCTGTGACTTACATCACAAAACATTTTAAATGGGCTTTTGTACATGTGTGCATTTTGTTTTTTCTCGGAAGACTTATTTGTCTGATTTTTGCTCTTGCCATAGTGTACCAGTAGGCAATAATAGCAGGTGCTTTGTCTTTGTCTCTGCTTCATGGAACATTGTCAACAGATAAACCCTCAGAGAGTGTGGTCGGAGCGTGGGAAACTTTGGGCATTCCTGTACACCTCCCCACACTTTACATCATCTGGAAGATACACTCTAAGATCTAGTCACCAGTGCCTAGGTCAGTGTTCATGGGCTCCAAACATCCCAGGTCTCCCCAAACTTCATACCAACCAGGGCTTTCTCTTCTATCTCTCATTCCAAGGTTGACAGAAGTTTATGGGAAATGGTCTAATGATGACCCAGCCAACCTCTTCACTATTTCCTTTTCCCCACTTCTACTCACATGTAGACCAACTCAGTCACTAGCAAGCTTACAATGCTGCTCCTATGTGTTCATTGAGTTTCAGTCTTGGAAGGGTGTTTGGCTTTAAGGGACTTCATGACTTGCTTTCATGGTTCCCAGGTGCATAGCTACTTTATTCTTGTTTTAGCCAAACAGACTCCTGATTTTTTTGTTTTGTTTTTTGTTCAAAGACATTTTACTGTGTGGATCATAACAAAGTATGTATAACACTGCAGAGAATGGTTATATAAGAACACTTAATTGTGTTCATGAAGAACCTATACATAAACTAAGACAGATTTGTTGGGATACAATAGCAGAAATTGAATGCTTTAAACTAGGAACGGTGTGCCCCAGGATTGTATCATTTCACCAAACATATTCAATCTATATACTAATTAAATAACATGAGAAGCTGGATTATATGAAAAGGAACATGGCAACTGGATTGGAAGAAAACTCTTTAACAACCTATGATATACAGATGATACAATCTTGTGAGCAGAAAGCAAAGAGGACTCAAAATACTTACTGATGAAGATTAAAGTCTTCAGTATGGAAAGTTTAAGAACATCACCAGAATATTGTCAGAAAAAGTACCAGAACATGAGCCCTTCATGTTGGCAGGCACTCAAATAATGACTTAAGAAGTGATACCTTCTCAAAGTATGAAACGTGATTACATGAATGGACCTTTCAGCAACTTCATTTTCTCATGGTGCATGATTCAAACTTATGGAAAACAACCTCAAACATCCATTAATAATAAGGACATGGAATATGCTAAGTGAAAATTGAAAATTGTCAAAAATTAAATGGAACACATGAAGATAAATACCTGAGGCTTTAGTGAGCTAAAATGGACAGAAATTGATTCTGTTTGCTATGCTGGTAATGACAAATTCAAGAATGGCAAAGCATCCAACAACAAAAAGAACTTTTCATGGTGTATCCTGAAGTAAAGCACTGTGTACTATTGGATAATACCCATACACCTACAGGGAATACAAGTTGATACCATTATTACTGAAATTTATAGATCAAGCACTAAAGCCAGTGGACAGATATCCTGGGGTTGTTTACTGATCAGGAAAAAGGAGTAACAATTAAATAAATAGAACCTTTGCCTCTGCATGCCACAAGTAGGTTTTTGCCTATTGAAAATATTTTGTCTTCTGTAAATCCATTCATGAGCCTTCAGGATGGCTGTCATCAGTTTTGTCAGCTGCCCTTGCTCTTCAGTCACCTCACCTCTTTCATGTTGATTCAATTTTTTCTCTAAGTAAGCACTTGATCCACTTTTTTATTCATTTACCTGTATGACAGAGTTCCAAGACCGTTCTCTGTCTGCCTCTTCTGGTTATCCATACCCTTCTTCAGAGAGTCTGCACAGCCTTTCTGCTTAGTATGACATTTTTATCCCCCTGCCCAAAGTCCTGAATGTATTCTTTAGAGAACTGTCTGTTCATCTATTCTGTCTAATCTTTAGCTGAATTATTTGCCTTCTTCTTGTTGAAGTGTTCTATAAATTTTAGAGTAGTTTCATTTTTTGTGTGTGTGTTTTTTTTTTAATGCTTTATTGTGTGAATTGTGTGATAGTTTACATGGGAGGACATTAGCTTCACATTGATCCCATTGTATATGGTTTTCTTGCCATGATTACAATCCCCTCCATGCATCATCCATCATCCAAAGGGTATACCCTGCAAGCCTGCCCACTGGTCATCACACAGCCCCTCTCCCTCTTCGGGTCCACAATCCCTAGCTACTCCGTTTCTCCACATCATCAACTCAGCCTCCATCTCTAGCATCACTGCTTCTCTGAGAAGGGTTCCTTTCTCTGCTCTTATCTGTTGATGTTCCCAGGGACCTCCGCTCCTATAGACTGCAATGTTAATTGCTCCCTTTCTTGTGCCACAAAACATCTACCTTTACATTTCCAGCTGTTACAATCAGTCCTGAAAACAATTATTTACTATTGCATCAAAAGAGACCTATCCACATTTCCTTACATCAGCCCCGCCTAGATTAATTGGATACTACTCAATGGAGAGTCTACCTTGATCCACGCCTTCTGGATCTAGGTTTCCTCTTGAAGCTTGTAAGCCAGTCACTACTTGCCTCTGTAGCACTCCCCCCACCCCTTTCGGGGTAGCCAATGTCCAAATTGCCCATATCTGTCCTCTCCATGTGTGGAGGAGGTGTGAATGATCCTCAATGTGAAAATATATTTCCTCTTTTCAGCTACTGCTTCCATAGGTGTAGGTCAAAATCATCAAATTGTATCAGATTATTCTTTTTTCTTCTTCTTTCTTCTTCTGGTTGAGCTCTAATCATCCAGTCATAGAAGCCTGGTCAAGTGGGTATTATCTGCAAGTGTGGGTATACTTATGCTTGTGCCCTTTCTTCTTATCAGCTGGATGTTTCACTCTCCATTCTAGTCCTCTGTGGCTATGCCACTGACTCTTGACCCAACAGTCCCCTGGAGTTGCCCCACTCCTGGCCAACCAGGTGTCCATCTGGTTCACAGGAGTCTATTGAGCATTGTAGGGCTTAGATCACAGCTTCATTGCTGCTCTTAACTCACTTCCCCTTGTTGGTGAGGAACGTGGTCACCAATCAGAGTGTGTATTCCCATTGAGTCTTAGTCTTAGAATGGGGTTTGCCATGTGGGGGTCACGACCATTTGCCTTGATGTCTCCTGGACAAGCCACTTGTTTGTTCTTGTAGTATTCAGTCACCTTTATTATTCTGTATTTTTCCTGTCAGTCTTTCTTTTAAAAAACATTTTCTGTTTGTCTGGACTCTCCAGGCTGGTCTACTTGTCCTTTCAAGTTGAAATTTCCCCTCAGGAGATTCTGGATGCTGGTCAGGATTCCACCTATAGTCTTGTGTAATACAGATGCTCCACAGGAAGCCTCCTTCACAGGGTACGTTGTAGCCCCATTTTAGGTAATCCAAACAGTTATAGGCAGAAGAGAAACTTACAAGTTAACTATGGTGGCATTTCTGGCTATTCCTTTCTCTCCCCCTCCAGTGTCTATTTTATAGTGGTATGCCAGGGAAACCAAGATTCAAAGGACAGCCAAGAATCTTAACATTATTTACCCCCTATACCCCATTTCTACCATGTCTCATGCTATAGAGAAATCCAACTGATTTTTTTTATGTTGATCTTATACCCTGCCACTTTACTGAATCTTCCAATGAGGTCTAGTAGTTTTTTTGTTTTGTGTTGTTTTGTTTTTTACTGAGTCTTTGGGCTTATATATGTATAGGATCATGTCATCTGCATATAGGAGAGTTTTATTTTCTCTTTGCCAATTTGATTACTTTAATTTCTCTATCATGCCGTATGTCTCTGGCTGAAACTTCCAGCAAAATATTGAATAGGAGCGGTGGTTAAGGGCATCCTTCTCTGGTTCCTGTTTGCAAAGGGAAGGCTTTCAGTTTCTTTCCATTGAGATTGATGTAGGCTGTTGGTTTTGTATATGCTCTTGATTATGTTGAGGAATTTCCCTTCAATTCCTACTTTGTTGAGTGTTTTTCATCATGAATGGAGCTAGATTTTGTCAAATGCCTTTTCTGCATCAATCGATATGATCATGTGATTATTTTCCTTTTTCTTATTTATATGATAGATTACATTGATAGTTTTTCTAATGTTGAATCATCCTTGAATCCCTTTTATGAAACCCATTTGGTCATAATAATACACAACTTATCATAAAAATGATAATAATACACAACTTATCATAAAAATGAATTCCCAAGCAGAACATGCGAACACGGAAACTAAGAAGAAACCGACAAGAAATAGCACAAAAAACACAAACCCAACACAGGAAGGAATGCAGAACAAAAGAACAAACAGCACCACCAAAAATGTAAGTAATGACAGCAACAAATTCATTGTTGTTGTTGTTTTTATAAGGTTCCATTGAGTCAAAACTGATTCATAGCAACCCAATACACAGCAGAAAGAAACAATGTCTGATCCCGGGCCAACCTCACTACCACTGCCACACTTGAGTCCATCAATGCTGCCACCTGACCAATGCATCTCGTTGGGGGTCTTCCTCTTTTTCTCTGACCTTCCATCTTACCAAGCATGATATTCTTCTCCAATGACTGTTCCCTACTGACAATATGACCAAAGTATGACAGACAAAGTTTAGACAAAGGTTTCTACGTATAGTCTTGTGTATTGCAGAGGCTTTGCAGGAAGCCTCCTTCACTGAGCACGTTGTAGCCCCATTTTAGGTATTCCAATCAGTTATAGATAGAAGACGGACTTACAAGCTTTCTATGATGATGTTTCTGACTATTCCTTTCTCTCCTCCTCCAGTGTCTATTTTATATTATAATGCAAGGAAAAAGAAGGTTCAAAAGACAGCCAAGCATCTTAACGTTATTCCCACATTGTTCCCATTCCAACGAGGTTGTGCATACATCATTTTTTACCTCTGTCCCACTTAGGCCATTCAAACATGCCCAATTGTTCTCCCATCTGTCCCGTTCCTCCACTTCCTTCTCCCTCCCTGCATGTTGCCCCCCTCACCAGCACCCAAGCTATCCTGCGTCTAATCCCCGCCCTGCGCTCCACCCTTCCTCTCCTCCCCACACCCATCATCAACTTCCCAGCAACCAAAAAAGACTTCCCCCTACCCCCCTTTAGTATGGTTTCTATTCCTTAGTCTTTTACAGTAGTGGTCCTATGCAGTATTTCTCTTTTTGTGACTGACAGTTTCACTCAGCATAATGTCCTCAATGTTCATCCATGTTATGAAGTGGCTTGCCACTTCCTTCTTATTCTTAAAGGTAGCATAATATTCCATTGTGTGTATGTACCACAGTTTGTTTATACATTTTTTAGTTGATGGGCACTTTGGTTATCTCCATTTTTTGCTATTGTAAGTAGTGCTGCTATAAACATTGGTGTGCATATATCTTCTTGTGTTGTGGCTCATTTTTCTTGTGAGTAAATACCCAGTAGAGGAATTGCTGATCATAAGGTATTTCTATTTTCAACCTTCTGAGGAAATGCCATATTGCTTTCCAGAGAGGTTGGAACATTTTGCAGTCCCACCAGCAATGCAGGAGCTTACCAGTCTCTCCACATTCCTGCCAGCATTTATTGTCTTCTCCATTTTTCGTCTTTGCTGTTATTGTTGGTGTGAGATGATATCTCATTGTTGTTTTGATTTGCATCTCTCTAATAGTTAGTGATAGTGAACATTTCTTCATATATTTGTTTGCTGCCCGTATCTCTTCCTTAGTGAAGTGTTTGTTCATATCCTGTGCCCACTTTTTAATTGGGTTATTTGTCTTTTTCTTGTAGAGGTGTTGTAATTTCCTATATATTTTAGAAATGAGTCCCTTATCTGATGTGTCATTGCAAAATATTTTTTTCCCATTCTGTGGGTTCCCTTTTTACTCTTCTGGTGAAGTCTTTTGATGTAAGTAAGTTTTTAATTTTTAGTATGTCCCACTCATTTTTTTTAAATCTATTTTTGTTTATGTGGTTTTCAAAATGTTTTGTAGTCCATATATTCCCAGAATTAGTGCCCTCACATTTGTCCCAAGTTTTTCATTAATGACCTTCATAATTCTGGGATTCACATTTAGGTCCTTAATCAATGGGAGTTCTATGGACTGAGAACCAACAAGAACAGACAGCAACCAGAGACTGACGTACATGGAGCATCTCCCTGAATTAAGTCAATGGAAAGAAGAATTGTTAATAAAACAAAACTATAAGAACAAACTCAGAGACCCTTGGAGGTCAGTCTATGACCAAAACAAGTACAATGTAAAAGAAAGTAAACACGTAAGAAAAGAGATCCAGATAGTGAGAAGGTCAGGTCGATTATAGGATAAAATAGACTGCACTAAATGGACAGAAAAGTTAATGGACTATAAGGCAACCTCAAAGAAAATTAACACTTCACAACATACCAAGATAATGAGAATCCAAGAAGAATATGAAAACATTGAAACTATAAGTAAACTCACAATAAAGATGAATTCAACAAAGAAAGCCAAACAGAACAAAGAAGCAGCAACACTACAAAAAAACAAATACAATGACATCAAATAATCAATACCTATTGATAATTACACTGAACGTAAATGGATTAAATGCACCTGTTAAGGCATGGAGGTTGGCAGAATGGATAAGAAAACAAGATCATTCAATATGCTGTCTTCAAGAGATGCATCTCACACACAGAGACAAAAACAGATTAAAGGTCAAAGGATGGGGAAAAATATACCAAGCTAATTGCAATAAAAAGAGAACAGGAGTGGCAGTGCTAATCTTGGATAAAATAAACTTTAAGGCAAAAACCAGCATAATAGATAAAGATGGACATTATCTCATGATTAAAGGGACAATTGAACAAGATGAAATAACCATATTAAGTATCTATGCTCCCAACGAAATATATCCCCATGCAATATATTTATGTGTTTTGTCAAAAATCAGTTGGCTGTATGTAGATGTGTTAATTTCTGAATTCTCGATTCTGTTCCATTGATCTAGGTATCTTTCATTGTACCAGTACCAAGCTGTGTTGACCACTGTAGCCACGTAGTAAATTTTGAAGTCGGGAAGTGACAGACCTACAACCTTATTCTTATTCTGAAGCAGTGCTTTGCTTATCCTCAGTCTCTTTCCTTTCCATATAAAGTTTGTAATTGTTTTTTCCATCTTTTTGAAGAATGTCGTTGGAATCTGGATTGGGATCACATTATATGTGTAAATTGCTTTGGGTAGTATTGACATTTTCACAATGTTAAGTCTTCCTATCCAGGAGCATGGTCCATTCTTCCATTCCTGTAAGTCTCTTTTGGTTTCTTGTAGTAGTGTTTTGTCATTTTTTTTGTTTTGTTTTGTTTTTTTTTATAAGTCCTTTGTTTCTCTGGTTACATTTATTCCTAGATATTTCATCCTTTGGGTGGCTATTGTAAATGGTATTGCTTTCGTAATGTCCTTTTCAATGCTGTCATTTTTTATATAGAGGAATCCAACTGATTTTGGTATGTTGATCTTATACCCTGCCACTTGGCTGAATATTCCAATGAGGTCTAGTAGCTTTTTTATGGAGTCTTTGGGGGTTTTCTACTTATAGGATCATATAGTCTGCACATAGGGAGAGATTTACTACCTCTTTGCCAATTTGGATGCCTTTAATTTCCCTGTTTTGCCATATAGCTTTTGCTAAGACTTCCAGCACAATATTGAATAGGAATGGTGACAAAAGGCTTCCTTATTTGTTTCCTGTTTGCAGAGGGAAGGCTTTCAGTTTCTCTCCATTGAGAATAATGTAATGTAGGCTGTTGGTTTTGTATATATGCTCTTTATTATGTTGAGGAATTTCCCTTCGATTCTTATTTTTTTGAGTGTTTTTATCAAGAATGGATGTTGGCTTTTTCAAATTCCTTTTCTGCATCAATTGATATGATCATGTGGGTTTTTTTTATTTTTATTTATTTATATGATGGATAAAGTTAATCGTTTACCTAATGTTGAACCATCCTTGCATCTCTGATATAAATCCCACTTGATCATGATATATTATCTTTTTGATTTGTTGCTGAATTCTGTTGACTAGGATTTTGTTGAGAATTTTTGCATCTAGGTTCATGAGGGATATTGGTCTATAATTTTCTTTCTTAGTAAAATCCTTCCCTGGTTTTGGTATGAGGGTTATGCTTGCTTCATAAAATGTATTAGGAAGTTTTCCATCTTCCTCTATCTTCTGAAATAATTTGAGTAGGATTGGTGACAGCTCTTCCCTGAATGTTTGGTAGAATTCACCTGTGAAGCCGTCTGGGCCTGGACTTTTTTTGGTTGGAAATCTTTTGATGACCTGATCAATTTATGCTTTTGTTATGGGTCTGTTCAGGTTTTCTACTTCATTGTGTGTAAGTTTAGGTAGGTCGTGTTTATCTAAAAATGTATCCATCTATTCTGTTTTCGAATTTGTTGGAGTACAAATCTTCATATTTTTCTGTTATTATCCTTTTGATTTTCTTTGGTTCTGTTGTGACATTACCCACGTGCTTTCTCATGCATGTTATTTGTGTCTTCTCCCTCTTTTCTTCTGTTAAGTTTGCCAATGGTCTGTCAATTTTATTATTTCTTTCAAAGAACCAGCTTCTTGTCCTATTGATTGTTTCTATAGTTTTTCTGTTTTCTATCTCATTTATTTCTGCTTTAATCTTTATTATTTTTTTCTTATGGTGGCTGTGCATTCCCTCTGTTGGTCTGTTTCTAATTGTTGTAAATGCTTTATTAATGTGTTAATTTTGGTTCTTTCTTCTTTTTTGAATGTGTGTGTTTATTTCAATAAATTGTCCTCTCAGCACCACTTTGGCTGTGTCCCAAAGATTTTGGTATGTTGTGTTTTCATTCTAATTTATTTCTAGAAATTTTGTGAATTCACGTTTAAGTTTTCTACTACCCAGTCACTTTTCAGCAGGGTGTTATTCAGTTTTGATGTATTTAACTTGATTTCCTTGGTCTTCCTTTTGTCCATTTCTAATTTGATAGCATTGTGGTCTGAGAAGATGCTTTGTAGTATTTTGATATTTGTAAATGTATGGAGATTTGTTTTGTTACCTAAAAGATGGTCTATTCTGGAGAATGTTCAATGTGCATTGGAATAAAATGTGTATTGTGCAGTTGATGGGTTGAATGGTCTGTACACATCTATGAGGTCTTGTTTGCTGATTGTGTTGTTTAGTTCGTCTGTGTCTTTGTCATGTTTCTTTCTGGTTGTTCTATCCATTTTGATCAATGGTACCTTTAATCATGCTCAATGGTACCTTTAATCATGAAATAATGTCCTTCTTTATTTATTATGCTGCTTTTCGCCTTAAAGTTTCTTTTATCAGAGATTAGTACTGCCTGTTTGCTTTTTATTGCAATTAGCTTGGTATATTTTTTTCCATCCTTTGACTTTTTTTTTAATGTTTTATTGTGAATTATATGATAGTTTACATGACAGAACTTTAGTTTTACATTAATTCTATTGTATATCATTTCATTGCCATGGTTCCAATCCCCTCTATGCATCATCCTCCGACCAAAGTGTATATCCTAGAAACCCGTCCTCTACACTTCCTCCTTCCTCCTTCCATCTTCCCACCTCCCCTCCCCCCCCCAGTCTTTGGCCCACAGTCCCTCTCCCTCTCTGGATCCAAAGTACCCAGCCTCTTCATCACTCCACATCATTTTCTTTATCTCCATCTCAGGCATCCCTGCTTCTCTGGGTAGGGTCCCGCTCTTGGCTCTTCTCCGTTGATGGTCCCAGAAACCTCCACTCCTAGACTGGAGAAATATTCACTTCCTTCTTTGCTACAAAACGTCTACCTTTGAATCCAACCCTCACAATCATTCTTCATAACCATTTTTCACTACAGCACCACGAGTTACCCATCTGTATTTCATTTCATCAGCTCCGCCTACACAGATTGGATAGTACTCACTTGTGATTCTGCCTTCCTCCATGCCCCCTAGCTCTGTGTTCCCTCTTGAAAGCCTGTAAGCCAGTCACTTCTTGCCTTTGTGGTCCCCCACTCCCCATTTGGGTATCCAATGCCCAAGTTGCCCATCTCTGTCTACTCTGTATGTGGAGAGTGTGGGAATATTTTTTGCTGTAAGGATTTGTTGCCTCTTTTGAGTCATTACATTCGTAGGTATAGGTCAAGTTCATCAGATTGTATTAGCTCAATCTTCCCCCCACCCCCTTCTTTCTTCTCTTTGTTGAGCTTTAATCATCCAGTCATCCGGTCCCGGTCACATGGGTACCATCTGCAAGTGTGGGTGTTCTTGTGCACATGCCCTCTCTTCCCATCAGCTGGCAGCTCCATTCTCCACTCAAGTCCTCCATGGCCACACCACTGACTCTGGGCCCAGGAGTCCCCAGGTCTCCTCACACTGCTTGCCAACCAGGTCCCCAACTGAATCCACAGAAGCCCACTGAACATTGTAATGCTTAACTCGCCGCTTCATTGCTGCCTTTACCCCACTTCTCCCCATTGGTGATGCATGTGGTCACCAATCAGAGCGTGCATTTCCACCGAGTATCAGTCTTGGAAGGGGGCCTGTGTTGAGAGGACACGACCCGCTGCCCCAATGACTCCTAGGGAAGTGACCCATTTGTTCCTGTAGTAAGAGTCCATCTGCCTCCGTTGTTACGTACTTTTCCTGTAGGTCTTTCATTCAAGAAGTATCTTTTGTTCTTCTCATGTTTCCAGGCTGGTCAGCTTTTCCTTTCAAGTGGAGATTTCTCATCTCTGGTGATCTGGATGTGGTCCATCCTTTCACTTTTAATCTGTTTTGGTCTCTGTGTGTGAGATGTGTCTCTTGCAGATTGAAGGATCTTGTTTTCTTATCCATTCTGCCACCCTCCATCTCTTAACAAGTGCATTTAATCCATTTACATTCAGTGTAATTATCAATAGGTATTGATTAATTGCGGCCATTATGTTTGTTTGTTTGTGTGTGTGTGTGTGTGTGTGTGTGTGGTGTTGTTGCTTCTTTGTTCTGTTTGTCTTCCTATGTTGAGTTCATGATTTTTGAGTTCATTCTTGTGAGTTTCCTCATAGTTTTAATATTTTCATGTTCTTCTTGGATTTTCATTCTCTTGGTATGTTGTGAAGTGTTGATTTTCCTTTAGGTTGCCTTATAGTCCATTAACTTTTCTTTCCATTTAGTGCAGTCTATTTTATCATGTAATCAACCTGACCTTCTCACTATCTGAATCTCTGTTTCTATGTGTTTACCTTCTTTTACATTGTACTTGTTTTGATCATAGACTGACATCCCAGATTCTTTGAGTTTGTTCTTATAGTTTTGTTCTGTTAACAACTCTTCTTTTTGTTGATTTCATTCAGGGAGGTGCTGCCACATATGTCAGTCTCTGGTTGTTGTCTGTTCTTGTTGGTTTTCAGTCCATATAACTCCCTTAAGGATGTTTTGTAGCTCAGGGTTGACTTTGGTAAAATCCCTTAGCTTCTGTTTATCCTGGAATATTTTGATTACACCATCATATTTATTGATAGTTTTGCTGGATAAAGAATCCTTGGTTGGCTGGTTGGCCTTTTTTTTTTTTTTTTTTTTCAGTGTTTTATATATGTCTCCCCATTGCCTTCTTGCCTGCATGGTTTCTGTTGAGAAATTTTAGCTTTATCTGACTTGCTTGCCTTTGTATGTGACATTTCTGTTTTCTCTGGCTGCTTTCAGAAATGTCTCCTTATCTTCGAGTTTGGAGACTTGACTATGATATATCTTAGTGATTTTCTTTTGGGGTCTACCCTTTCTGGAGTTCATTGAGCTTCTTGAATGTTTATCTTTTCACTTTTCAGGATGTTAGAGAAATTTTCTTCCAGCAGTTCTTCAACTACTTCCTCTGTGTACTTGTTTTATTCTTCTTTTTCTGGAATGCCTATAATTCTTAAGTTATTTCTCTTCATGTTGTCCAACACGAATCTTAGACCTTTCTCAGATTTTTTTTTTTGTGTGTGTGTGTGTGTGTATGTGTGTTTGTTCTTCTATCTTAGTGGTATAGAGGTTTGTCTTCCAGCTCACTGGTTCTGCCTTCCATCTCATCTATTCTACTTCTCTTCCCTTTCAGAGTGTTCTCTAATTCTGTTAATTTGTTATTGATTATTTGGACCTCTTTCTGTAGGTTTAGAATTGTTTCCAGTGCTGTATCTATCTTATTTGATTGTTTCTGTAGCACTTTCCTGACTTCGTCCTTATTTTTCTAAACTCCATTGTAATGTGTTTTGAAACATTTTATTATCATTTTTCTGAATTCTTTCTCAGGCATTTCCAAGGCATGCCCTCCTTCCAGAATGGAGTCTAGGTCTACTTCTAGGTCACTTGTTTCAGACATTTTATCTTTTTTCTGGACATGTGCTCATATGGTCATCTGCTTTTGCTTCTTGGACATGTTTAATGTTTATCTGTGGCCTTAATACTTAATTGAGTATGTGTTTTGGTAATTTTTTATGCTTTCTGATTGCTTCCAGGAAGATGTGATCAGGATGTGGGCTTCCCTTTTCACTCTTCTTATTGCTTAACTCAGAATAACTTTCACAGGTGGTGTCTGTTTCCTTAGTATATGGCAGTTGGTATTGGTTCTTGCTTGGGTTTTGGTGTTTTGAGTGTGATTGTAGCTTGGTATATGGCAGCAGTTGCTGTCTCTTCTTATATACAATAGGGAGACAAAGAGTCCTCCAAAGGCAGAAGGGGGCATATAACAGCAAAACAACACCAGTGGGGGGAAAAAAAAAATAAGCTGCACCAACAAAAACCAAACTGAATAGTGCAGTCTCTAATAACAGAAAAGGGAGCGGAGGGAGAGAAGATAACTAAAGCGAAAATATATATATATCTGTAGCTTAATATGAGTATGTCTTTAATGTTCTAAGTTCCTGCCTTCAAAGCTGCCCAAGAGATTCCAAGTTGTCAGTGTTGGTTTTTATAGTATACCTCAGGCTTCAATCCAACCTTTGCCCTGTTTTGCCTTTAAACTCTCTTTCTCACTTCAGCCCTCTCCTCTTTCCTGTGATAAAAAACAAACAAACAAACAAACAAACAAACAAACAAACAAAAACAGAACTAAAAGAAAACAGATATTAAATGTTCAAGGCCTCCACTTGGGCTGAGTATCTGTGTGCATGCATGGCAGAAGAACCCACCAGCGGTGAGGGTGGGGGGTGGCCACTCAGCTCAGGCTCTCCCTCTATTCACCAGAATGGAAGCAGGCAAACAGTGAGCGTGCCAATTACCAGATACCAAAGAAAAAAAGAAGATCAGACCAAAGCAAAACTGACAAAGTATAGTTTCCACCTTTGTCCCAAGTTTCCTGCAGCATTTTTCCGTGGTGTTTCTGCTTCCCCCTGTTTCATCCTACTGCTTGGTCTTGTCCAGGATGTCGTCTCAGGCCTCCGAGCCTGGCCCGGCAGATTCAAAAGTATGCAATTTTTTACTTCAGCTCCAAACTCTACAAGCTATAAGCTTCAAACCTTTAAAATATTCCTATCTCTGTGTTTCTGAGTTTTGGAGCCCTGCCTTGGATCTGCTTTGCCTGGTATTCTGTGTTATTGCTGATGGCGACCTTCACTACACCTCCACTTTAGCTGCCATCAAGCCTCACCTCAGTATTTCTCCTTTTGACTAATTTCACTCAGTATAATGCCCTCAAGATTCATCCATCTTATGAGGTGACTTGAGCATTCTAGTTATTCTTCAAGGTAGCATAATAATCCATTATGTGTATGTAACAAAGTTTGTTTATCCATTCTTCCTCCATTGATGGACACTTAGGCTGTCTCCATCTTTTTGCTATATATATATATTCACATATATATGTATATATATATATATACATATGTATATGTATATGTATATATATATACAACCAATTGTGTTATGACTCATATTTATTGTGGATAAATACCATGTTGTAAGATATTTTTATTTCCAACTTTCCAGCGCCATACTCTTTTCCAATGTTATTTGACCATTTTGAAATCCCACCAACAATGTAGGATGTTTCCATTCTCTGCATCCTCACCAGCATTTATTCTCCTCTAACTTGTTAATCTTTGCTGGTATTGCTGGTGTGAAATGATATCTCTTTGTGGTTGTGATTTGCATCTCACTTATGGCTAGTTACCATGAACATTTCTTCATTTGTTTCTTGGCTTCCCAGATCTCTTCCTTGGTGAAGTGTCTATTCATGTCCTGTGCCCATTTTTATTTTTATTTACTTATTGAACTTTTTTAAAATATTTTTTTGTTTGTGAATTGTGTGATAGTTTACATGGGAAAACATTAGTTTTACATTCATTCTGTCATACATATTTCATTTTTATAATTACCATCCCGTCAATGCATGATCACCCAACCAAAGGGTATACCCTGCAAGACTGCCCCCCACCCCCACAGTCCTCAGCTCACAGCCCCTTTCCCTGTCTGGATCTCAAATCCCCAGCCACTCCATCTCTTCACGTCATCTTCTCTGCCTCCATCTCAGGCCTCACTGCTTCTCTGGGTAGGGTCCCTCTCTCCGCTCTTCTACATTGATGGTTCCAGGGCCCTCTGCTCCTAGAGTGAAAAGTTAATCACTCCCCTCCTTGCTATAAAATGTCCACCTTTACATTTCCAACCCTCACAAACAGTTCTGATCACAATTATTCTCTATTGCATCACAAGAGACCCATCTGCCTTTCATTTCATCAGCCATTCCTGAACAGGCAGAATACTATTCATTGGAGACTCTATCTTCCTCCACGCCCTTTGGATCTAGATTCCCTCTTGAAAGCTTGCAAGCCAGTTGTATCCCTCCCCCCATTTTGGGTATCCAATGTCCAAGTTGCCCCTCCTTGTCTACTCTTTGTGTGGAGGGGGTGAGAATAGTTCTTGTAGCAGAGATTTGTTTAGTCTTTAGAGCTATAGCGTTTATAGGTGTAGGTCAAGTTTATGAAATTGTATCAGATGATGCTTTTTTCCTTTTCTTTCTTCTTTGGGTTAAGCTCTGTTCATCCAGTCATAGAAGCCAGGTCAAGTGAGTATCATCTGCAGGTGTGGGTGTTCTTGCGTCTGTCCGACAGCTTCTATCAGCTGATTGCTTCGCTCTCCATTCTAGTCCTCTGTGGCTCTGTCATTGACTCCGAGCCCATGAATCCCCAGGTCTTGCCTCGCTACTGGGCAATCAGGTTTCCACCCGGGTTCACAGTAGTCTGCTGAACGATGTAGGGCTAAGCTCGCTGCTTCACTGATGCTCTTCGGTCACTTCCCCTTATGGGTGCCATGCGTGGTCGCCAATCAGAGCATGTATTTCCATCGTGTCTTAGTCTTGGAAGAGGATTTGTACTGAGTGGACCCAACCACTTTGTTTTGACCTTCTTATTGTTGATTTCTAGTTTTATAGCATTGTGGTCTGAGAAGATGCTCTGTAGAATTTTGATGGTTGTGAATTTATGGAGGCTTGCCTTGTTGTCAATTCTGGAAAATGTTCCATGCACACTGGAGAAGAATGTGTATTGTGCCATTGTTGGATAGAATGTTCTGTATTCATCTATGAGGTCCAGTTGGTTGATTGTGTTGTTAAGTTCCTCTGTGGCATTGTCGAGTTTCTTTCTGGTTGTTCTATCCCTTTTTGAGAGTGGTGTGTTGAAATCTCCCATTATAATTGTGGATTTATCTATTTATTTCTTCAATTCCGTTAAGGTTTGCTTCATGTATCTTGGTGCTCTTTCGTTGGGAGCATATATGTTTATTATAGTTATGTTGTCTTGCTCAATTGACCCTTTGATCATGAGATAGTGTCCTTCTTTGTCTCTTATGTTGGTTCTCATCTTAAAATTTACTTTGTAGGAGATTAGTATTGTGACTCCTGCTTCTCTGTTGTTGCAGTTGGTTTGATACATTTTTTTTCGATCCTTTAACTTTTAGTCTGTGTTTGTCTTTGTGTGTAAGGTGTGTCTCTTAGAGGCAGCATATTGATGGATCTTGTTTTCTTATCCATTCTGCCATGGTGCATTCAATCTATTGACACTCAATGTAATTATCAATAAGTATGAATTGATTGTTGTCATTATGTTTCTTTTTAGGCAGTGCTGTTCATCCTTGATTCTGCTTTCTTTCTTTTGTTGGCTTTATGTCCTTTGAGTTGTTTCTGGTCGGTTTCCTCCTAGATTCTCTGTTCACTTGTTCTGCTTGAGAGTTTGTTTTTATGATATGTTGTGGAGTGTTAACTTTCTTTGGGGTTACCTTGTAGTCTACTAACTTTTCTCTGCATTTAGGATACTCCATTATAACCTGTAGTTTACCTGGCATACCCACCACCTGGGTTTCTGTTGCTGCATTTGTCCCTTCTTTGACATTGATGTGTTTTTGGCCTTCAGTTGATCTCTCCGTTCCTTTGAGTTTGTTGTTGTAGTCTCGTTCTGTTCTGGACTCTGCTATCTGTTGGCTGTGTTCCAGGTGGTGTTGCCATACCTGTCAATCTCTTTTTGTTGTTTGTTCCTGTTGGTTCTCTGTCCACAGAACTCCTTTTAGGATGTTTTGAAGTGCTGGGTTAGTTTTGATACAACCTCTCAGGTTCTGTTTATCTTGGAATGTTTTGATCACACCATCATATTTGATTGATAGTTTTGCTGGATAGATGATTCTTGGTTGACTGTTTGTTTTTTTTTTTGTTGTTGTTGTTTTTGTTTTGCAGGGCTTTGTATATGTCTCCCGATTGCCTTCTTGCCTGCATGATTTGTTCTGAATAGTCAGAGCTTAATCTACTTTGCTTGCCTTTATAAGTTATATTTCTCTTCTCCCTTGCCACTTTTCATATTCTTTCCTTTTCTTTGATTTTGTAGAGCTTGATTATTATATGTCTTAGAGACTTTCTTTTGGGGTCTATCCTTCCTGGGGTATGTTGGGCTTCTTGAATGTGTATCTTCTCATCTTTCAAGATGATAGGGAAATTTTCTTCCAGAACTCTTCAACTGTCTCCTCTGTGGACGTCTCTGCTTCTTCTTGTTCCAGAATGCCAATAATTCTTATATTATTCCTCTTTTTGTTATCCAGCAAGAATCTTAGACTCTCTTCAGATTGTTTTATCCTTTTAGCTGCTTGCTCTTCTATCTTGGCAGTATTCAGAGATTTGTCTTCCAGTTCACTAGTTCTGGCTTCCATCTCTTCTAATCTGCTTCTTTCCCCTTTCAGCTTATTGTCTATTTCTGATATATTTTTATTGATCACCTAGACATCTATTTGCAGGTTTTGCATTGATTTTAATGCTGTGTCAATCCTATTTGATTGTTCCTGCACTATATTCCTTACTTCTTCCTTATTTTCCATCACCCCTTTTTGGAGTATTTGTATTTGTTTCCATATTGTTCTTCTGAATTCCCTCTCAGGCTTATCCAGAACCTGCTCCTCCTCCTCTATAAAGCTTTTGTCTATCTCCAGCTCATTTGCAGAAGCTGCTCTCTTCTGGTTTGGGACATGTTTCAGTAATGTTAGTTGTTTCTTATTGGTCATGGTTATTATTATTTTATTATTATTTATATAATCAGGAGTTAGGCTTCCCTTATCGTCTGTAATGCATAGCAGGTGTTGTTAGGTCTTGTCTTAGTGGTGGAGTATTATGGTGCATGCTTATAGCTTGGCTATGTGGGCACAATTGCTTCTTATTAGGTGACAGGGAGGAAACACTCCCACCTCCAGGAAATATGTGTGATCAAAAAGACCAAAAGCAGAAGTAATATAAACGCATAGACAGAAATCACCACTTTGGAGCAGAGATGTGTCTTTGGTTAATTTTTCCGTGCTACACCATCAGTGTGTATGCAAATAGAAGCCTACAGCAGGGATGGGGGTGACCCCTCTTTCAGGCCTCTCCTCTAGCCACTGCCATATAGTTGGGCAGATATATATTGGAGAGTTAATGGGAGAAAGATTGACCGTTATTTTTGTCTCTGGTTGTCAATTATCAGCATGTGCTCGACGCCAAACTTGGGATGGTTGAGACCTGTTCTGTTGGGGTTTTATAGATTGCCTTGACTTTGTCCTGCCCAGTGAATTCAGGCAGCATCCCAGCTGTGGGCTGCAAGGTTGATATCTGTAGCTCCCCTGGCTGCAGCTGTTCCTTGGGAGAAGGCTGCATGTCCCACCAGAACTATAGCTGAAAGTTCCACGCTGCTACCTGGGAGTCAGGTGGTGTGCTCGCCACAGCTCAGATATATGGCTTCAGATTTGGGCTGGCGGGTGGAGTCAAAAGTCGCCTCCACTCTCTCTCACTCTGTGCTGAGGGTAAACTGTCCTGCCTGATGTCAGCGCTGAGATATTAAGCTGGGGCAGGATGATTTTGGGGGAGAGTTGTGTAGCTTCTTGCAATTTTTTTTTTTTTTCCCCTGGAAACACCTCTTTCTGAACAGGCTAGCTTTAGCCCCGCCCTCTAAACTCTGCAGGGGCTGGGTAGTCTCTGGAGGGGTCTTGAGGCAAGAGTCTTAAGATGCCTGTATTTTCCTTAGTAGTATGATATTTTCAAAAATGCGAGTTCGGGAGATTGGAGTACTAGATTTTATGATAGTTTGGAAGCTGTGTGTTTGCTATATGAATGTTTCCTTTGTGAAATCCCCTTCCCTTCTCACCGAAAGTTCTCTACTTGCCTTCTCTGCCTGCAGCCTGGAACCAGAAGTTTGCTCTTCAGATTTTTAAATCCTTTTTTTTTTCTGTTTATTCTTTTTTCTTAGTGGTATTGAGAGATTTATCTTCCAGCTCACTGGTTCTGCCTTCCATCTCTTCTGGTGTACTCCTTTGCCCTTTCAGAGTATTGTCTATTTCTGCTATTCTATTATTGGTCTTTTGGACCTCTTTCTGAAGGTTTTGAATTTTTTCCTAGGCTTTATCTATCTTATTTGATTATTCCTGTAGTGCTTTCTTGACGTCTTCCTTATTTTTCTCAATTCCATTGCAAAGTGTTTTGAAACATTTTATAATCGTTTTTCTGAATTCTTTCTCAGGCATTTCCAAGTCCTGCCCTCCTTCCAGAATAGAATTTAGATCTAGCTGTAGGTCATGTCCCTCACACATTTTACCTTGTTTCTGGATATGATTATATGGTCATCTGCTTTTGCTTCTTGGACATGTTTAGTGTTTATCTGTGGCCTTAATACTTAATTAAGTATATGTTTTGATATTTTGTATGCTTTCTGATTGCTTCCAGGTAGACATGATCAGGAGGTAGACTCACTTTTCACTCTTCTTATTGCTTAACTCACAGTAACTTTCACGGGTGTTGTCTGTCTCCCTGGTATATGGCAGATAGTATTGGTTCTAGCTTGGGTTTTGTTGTTTTATAGAGTGTGATTGTAGCTTGACTATATGGCAGCAGTCTCTGACTCTTCTTGGGTAATATAGGGAGAAAAAGAGTCCCACAATTGTAGAAGGGGGAGCATAAAACAGCAAAACAGCACCAGCAAAAAAACAAACAAACAAACAAAAACTGGACTGAGTACAACAGTCTATAATCACAGAAAAAGGAGAGGAGGGTGACAAAAAAATTAAAAAAATCTGTAGCCTATTATGAGTATGAATTTAATATACTCTCTTCAGCTTCTTGCTTTCAAAGCTTCTGAGAGATTCAAGATGCCACTTTTGGTTGTTTTGCTATACTTCAGACTTTAATCTAATTTTTGGCCTATTTTGTTTTAAACTCTCTTTCACTCTCTACAGCCCTGTCCTTGCCTTTCCTGTATTAAAAAAGTATAAAAAAAAAAAAAAAAGTTTGGGGCCTGCTCTTGGACTGAGCATCTGTGCACATGCATGGTAGAAATATTCACCAGTTGTGAAGTTGGGGGGTGTCTACTTTCTCAGGAACCCATTCTAGTCACTAGAATGGAGGTACACAAAACTTGGGGGGGGGGCAATGACCAGAAAAAAAAAATCAGAACAAATAAATACCAACAAAATATATTGTCCACTTTTCCTCCAAGGTTCTCATGTCATTTTTCTATGGTGTTTCTACTCCCTCACTTGTCTTGCCATTTGATTTTGCCCAAGATGTCGGCTCTGGGACTCTGACACCTGAAGATTCAAAAGTACATGATTTCTTACTTCAGCTTAAAGTTCCACTAGCTATAAGCCTTCAAACTTCAAAATATCCCTAGCTATGTGATTTTGAGTTTTGGAGTTCTAACCTGGATCTGCTTTGCCTTGTATTCTGTGGTATTGCTGACAACAAACTTCCATGCACCTCCACAATAGCCAACATCAAACCCTGCCCTACTTCCATTTATTTTTGACAACTTTCAATTTTATCTGAATCATTCATTTTATATTCCATATTCCAGTTATTAGTGGACATTTGTAGTTGTAGTTCCTAATTTTATTTATGTTGTTATTAGCTTTAGTATGAACTGAATTGTGGTTTCCTGAGGAAAACAGTTTATTATTCATCATTTTATTCACATTTTCTTTCATCTTTGATTACAATCCCCATAATGCAATATCACTTAGTCTATTTCTTCCCTGTTTCCTGTTTAAAATCCTACTTCTTTCCTACCCTTTTCTGCCTTAGAAACATTGTTCTTGAAAAAATAGTACTCTTGATCTCATCTTTACATCTCTAGTGTTATTATTCATCTATTGTTGTTGTTAAGTGCCGTTGAGTCAATTCCAACCCATAGTGATCTTGTATAGGGTTTCCAAGGAGAAGCTGGTGAGCTTGAATCACCAACCTTGCAGCTCAAATGGCTTTGCAGTCTGTCACATTAACCCACAGCACCACACCAGTTATCTTTAGATGAAATTTGAATAACAGTGTTAAATTCCATTTCAGTCATAAAACTTGCCTAAGGGCCACAGTATCACCAGTCTTTATTCAACCAGAAAGATTCTTCTTTTTTTATGATATAGAATTTTATTTTACATTTTCTCCAACTATATCATGGACTTTTTTGTTGTTGTTGATGTTTCAACTAAACACATTTATTTGCAAGTGAAAGGATGGTAGGAATTTATTTTTTCAAGAAAATGGTAAAAATTGTACAATTAAATGAAACTTAATTTTTTGTAATTATTAAAACTAGATGTTTGCAATCTGTGATGATTCTTCCCTTCTGAGTGATTCATATTTATCAGGAGCAATTTGTAGTGAAGCACGGAGGTCAAAGAAGGCAGGTGAGCAGATGTAAGAATTGGCAGGGATTTCAAAGGCAAGGACCACAGGCAAAAGCATGATTAGAATCAAAGCTTCCCTCAGCAGGACAATTCACTGTAGGAAGTCTTCCACTAAGGCATTAAATTCATTTTCAAAATGTAAATGAAGATTGTGCTTTCCTTCTGGCATCAGATGCAAGCGTGACCCTTTCATGTGTCTGTGGATGAAGTCTGCATGGAACCACGGGACCAGAACGTCCTTCTCCCCATGCACAATTAAGGTGGGACACTGAATGTAGGGCAGCAGATGTCGACAGATGTTACCGTCTGGAAGATGTTTGAATTGCAGAATGCCATTCACCCATTTCTCACAGGTTTGAGCAAAGTTGTTGTCAGGTACCATTGAGTCTGAACCGACTCATAGCGACCCTATGCATAGCAGAACGAAACAATGTCGGATCCTGGCCAACCTTACTACAGTTTCCACACTTGAGTCCATCAATTATGCCACCTGGCCAATTCTTCTCATTAGGAGTCTTCCTCTTTTTCTCCGACCCTCCACCTTACCCAGCATGACATCCTTCTCCAGCGACTGTTCCCTCCGGACATAGTCATAGCCATATAGAGCTTCCAGGGGCTCTCTTGTTCTCTTGCTCCATTTGGAAACATCTTGGATCCCGTGATAAATTGCCTCATCCTTATTGGTGACGTACGCCTTGGCCCCCAGATCACCATCTTGTTGATGTAAGACGGGTATTTTGCAGCTTCAATGAGTGCTGTTATTCAAACGTTGATCCATCCATCCAAGCAGAGACATTCGGGAATTTCAGTGTCTTCATCAAATCAACAGCTTTTTTTGCATCCCTTTCAAAAAAGTACACAGATAAATATCGATTTCGGGGTCTGGAATGTCCATACCCTCGAGGATCTCAGGCCACTACTGTGAAGCGCTTTTTATTCAGGCTTTGAATCTGGGGTTCAAGGTCAGTCTTTCCACTTCCTAACATCCCAGGGAGCAGAAGGACTATGTGGGCCCCCTCTCCAGCCCACAGATAGTGCAGGTAAACACCATTCACATCCACTTTGGCTGAGGTCACCGAGGTGCCAAGAGTGGACACAGGGACTGCCTGGGCTTCCATCATTGAGAGGAGGAGCCACAGGCGCATAGACACTGACCACGCAGAATTGTCACCTTGCTCGCGCCAGCGGGGCAGTGCCTATCGTGGACTTTTTAATGCCAGTCATTCCGAGCAGTCAGTAGGAGCTGGGCACTAGTTAGTACTTCTGGTCTCTGAAACTATGTTAGTTCATTGGACTAGCTATTTCCAAATGTCTTCCATTCACTTCATTCGTGTTTTTGTTGAATGAAAACAGACCAATATGTGATGGTCACTGAAAAGACAAGGCTTTTTAATCATGAGATAATGCCCTTCTTAATCTCTTATGCTGGTTTTCTACATAAAGTTTATTTTATCAGAGATTAGTATTGCCCCTCCTGATCGTTAAATTCTATTAACTTTTTCCTCCATTTAAAATAGTTTATTTTATCCTATAATCACCATCTTGATATTTGTTTGTATATTTTTATGTTCTTTCACATTGTAATTGGATTGACCATAGACTGACCTCTCAGATCCTCTGAATTTGTTCTTTTTTTTTTTTTTCTTTAAATTTTTATTGTGAATTTACTGATAATTTACATGGAAGAACATCAGCTTTACATTAATCCTATATTTAATTTTCACTGCAATGCTGACAATTCCCTCATGCATTATCAAACAACCAAATGGTATACTCTAAAAGCCTTCCACACAACTGTCAGCACTGAGCCCCTGTACATCCCTGAGTCCAGAGTCCACAGACACTCCATCTCTCCATGTCATCATTTTTGCTGCAATCTCTGATGTGACTAGTTCTCTGGATAGTGTCCCGTACTCCACTCTTCTCCCTAGATGGTCCCAGGGCCCTTTGCTCCCAGATTGCAAAATCAAACACACCCCTCTTTTTGTTACAAAGCATCTACCTTTACATTTCGATCACTCACAGTCAGTCCAGATAGCAATTATTCACTATTGAACCACAAGAATCTGATCCCCATCTCCTGTCACCAGCCCCATCTAAACAGGTTGAAAACAACTCAGTGGAGATTCTAACTGCCCCTGTACCCCCTGAAACTAGGCTCCCTCTTGAAAGCTTGTAAGCTAGTCACTTCATGCCTTTGTGGTCCCCCATTTTGGGTAGCCAATGTCAACCCTGTTTACCAAAGGAGTGGTAATGATGCACTTTGTAAACATTCATTCTCTCTTTTGAGGTAATACATTCATAAGTATAAATGAAGTTCATCAAATTGTAGCAGATAACTCTTTTTTTTTTTTTAATCTTTTTTCTTCCTCTAATCAAGGTTTGATCTTCCAGCCATTGAAGCCAGGTCACGTGGGTACTATCTGCAACTATGGGTGTTCTTGTGCATCTCCCCTCACTTCATATCAGCTGGATGCTTCACTCTCCATGCTAGTACTCTTTGGCCACGTCCCTGTCCCTGAGTACAGGAGTCCTCAGGTCTTGACACACTACTGGCTAACAAGGTCTCAATCTAGGTTGACAGGAGGCTATTGAACCAGGTCACACTTAGCTCACAACTTCATTGCTTTTGCCCCCATTCCTGTCCTTGGTGGATCAAAGTGATCATCAGCAAGACCATACGACTGCTCATGGATTTCCCTTTAGTCTCAGTGTTTGAAGGTAGTTTGCCCTGAGGGAACCCGACCACTTGAGTTGATCTTGTATTAGTCCACCGAACTGCAGTTATTGTTTTTGATATTTCCTTCTGGTCTTTCTTTCAAGAAATATCTTATTTTCTTCTAGCCTCTCCAGGCTGGTCTGCTTGTCTTTTCAAGTGGGAATTTCCAATCTTAGAAAATTCTGGATGGGGATGAGTATTCCACCTATGATCATAAGCAATGCAAAGGCTCCAAAGGAAGCCTCCTTCACTGGGCAATTTCTAGTCCCATTTTAGGCATTCCAATCAATTATAGGCTGAAAACAGACTTACAAGATTTTTATGGTAATGTTTCTGGCTATTCCTTTCTCTCTGCCTCAAGCATCTCTTTTACAATAATAGTCAAGGGAAACCAAGATTCAAAAGACAGCTAAATTTCTTAACATTATTTCCCCTCTTTACTTATTCCACCATGCCTCAAATCCTGTATCCCAGAGCCCTGTTGTCTCAAGGATGAGCACACATCACTATTTACCTTTATTCCACTTAGTGCATGCAAAACTGCCCAAATGTTCTCCCATCCCACTTGTTCTTCCATTCTCCTTCCTATTATTGTGTATTGCCCCTCATCCAGCAATCCAGCACCCAAAGTATCCTGAGTCTATTCCCTATCCTGTGCTCCACCTTCCCCTCCATCCCCTTATCCCACGCCGTACACCCCGGTAACCAGTAAATAATATTTTCCCCCTTATAGTGTGGGTACTTTTTCTTAAGCTTTTACAATAATGATCTTATGAAGTATTTCTCCATCTTTTTGCTATTATATGTAGTGCTGCTATGAACATTGGTGTGCATATATCTACTCGTGTTATGGCTCATATTTCTTGTGGATAAATACCAAGTAGAGGAATTGCTGGATCATAAGGTATTTCTATTTCCA
>NW_006408778.1:742540-768067 GCF_000296735.1 Chrysochloris asiatica | reverse complement strand
CATTGGTTTGCATATATATGTCCTCGTGTTATTGTTCATATTTATTGTGGATAAATACCAAGTTGAGGAATTGCTGGATCATAAGGTATTTCTATTTCCAACTTTCTGAGGAAGTGCCATACTGTTTTCCAGTGTGGTTGGACCATTTTGAAATCCCACCAGCAAAGTAGGAGGGTTCCAATCTCGGTGCATTCTCGACAGCATTTATTCTCCTCTGCTTTTTTAATCTTTGCTGGTATTGCTGGTGTGAGATGATATCTCATTGTGGTTTTGATTTGCATCTCTCTAATGGCTAGTGATTATGAACATTTCTTCATTTTTTTTGTTGGCTTCCCGGATGTGTTCCTTCGTGAAGTGTCTATTCGTATTCTGTGCCCATTTTCAAATTGGGTTATTTGTCTTTTTCTTGTAGAAGTGTTATAGTTTCCTACATATTTTAGAAACGAGTCCCTTTTCTGGTGTGTTGTTGAAAATGATTTTTCCTCATTCTGTAGACTTCCTTTTTACACTTTTGATGAAGTCTTTTGATGCACACAAGTTTTTAAATTTTAGTCTGTTCCAATTATCTTTTTGTCTAATTTTGTTTGTGTAATTTTCCACAATCCTTATAAGTCTTTGTGTGCCCTTTATTATAGCTCTCAAATTTGTCCCTATTCTTTCATTGATGGCCTTTATAATATAGGGATTCACAGTTATGTCTTTAAACTTGCAGAGTTGTTTTTTGTATATTGTATATTTTGTATATTTTGCATATCACTTTCCAGTTTTGCCAGCATCATCTGTTTAATATACTAGCTTCGTCCCATGCCATATACTTATAACCTTTGTTGTAAATCAGTTGGCTTTATGTGGATAGGATAATTTCTGGATTCCTGATTCTATTTCATTGATCTACAAATCTTTCTTGGTACTCTCTCATTGTTATCGTGGATATTTTTTATTGTTGTGTTATTTTATTTGGTTGACCATTTAATCATGAGGTAGTGTGCCTCTTTATCTCTTATGTTGATTTTAGCCTTAAAGCATATTTTACCAGAAATCTGTATTGCCACTCCTGTTTGCTTTTTATTGCCATTTAGTTGATATATATATATAATATCCTTTATCTTTTAGTCTGTTTTTATTTATGTGTGCAAAGTGGGTCTCTGAGCATATTGAAGGGCTTTGTTTTCTTTTCCAGTCTGCTACTCTTTGTCTGTTCACTGGTGCATTTTATCCATTGATATTCAGTATAATTATAGATAGGTATGAATTAATTGCTGTCATTGGATATTCATTTTCATGGAAGTTGTTAAATATTAACTTTCTTTGAGGTTACCCTATAGTCCACTAATTTTTGCCTCCACTTAAGGCAGTCTATTGTATTCTGCAATCAAGCTGACTTACTCACCACTTGGATCTCTGTTTCTATACTTTCCCTTTTCTTTGACAATATTATTTTGATATTTGAGTGGCCTTACAGATACCTCTGAATTTGTTGCTGTAATTTTGTTCTGTTCTGAACTCTGCTATATGATGACAGAATTCCTGGTGATATTGCCACATCTGGCAAACTCTGGTTTTTGCATGCTCTTGTAGGATTTCATTCCAAATAACTCTCTTTTATTGTTTTAAAGTGCTGGATTGGCTTTTAAGAAATGTGTCAGCTTCTTTTTATCCTGGAATGTTTTCATTGCACAATTGGATTCAATTGAGAGTATTGCTGGGTAGATAATTCTTGGTTGGCAGTTTTTTTGTTTTTTGTTTTTGTTTTTTTTTCCTTTAAGGGTTTTATATGTGTCTGTCCATTGCCTTCTTGCCTGCATGGTCTCTGCTGAGAGGTCAGAGCTTAAGTTGATTTGCTTGCTTTTGTACACAATACTTCTCTTTACCCTGGCTGCTTTTAGGATTCTCTCCTTGTCTTTGATTTTGGAGTGCTTGGTTATGATATGTATTGGTGATTTTCTTTGGGGATCTATCTTTCCTGAAGTTTGTTCAGCCTCTTAATGTTTACCTTCTCATCCTTCAAGATGTTAAGGAAATTATCTTCCAGATTCTCCTCAACAATAAACCCTGTGTTCTTTTGTTATTCTTCCTGTTGGGAATGCCAATAATTCTTAAGGTTATTTTTATCCTTTTTTTTTCCTTGCTCTTGTATCTTAGCAGTATTGAGAGATTTGTCTCTCAGGTTTCTGGTTCTGGCTCCAATTTCTTCATTTCTACTCCTTTACCCTTTCTGTGTATTATTCATTTCTGATATTTTATGATTAATCATCTGGACCTCTTTTTTGCTGGTTTTGAATCATTTCCAATGATATATCTGTCTTGTTTAATTATTCCAGTACTGCTTTCCTGGTTTTTCCCTTATTTTCCTTCACTCTTCTGTGGAGCATTTGAAGTTGTTGAGATATCATTCTTCTGAATTTCTTCTCAGGCATACCCAAAGCCTGCTCTTCTTCTATTGTGAAGTTTATGACTGATTCTAGCTCATTTGTCTTAGTTATTATTTTCTGTTTTGTTACATGCATCTCTGTATCTTTGTCACGTTTCTTTCTGGTTGTTCTATCTTAAAATATCCCTCTGTAAATTTGGACTTGTTTATTTCTTTCTTCAATTCTAGAATGGTTTGCTTTGTATCTCTTGGTACAATTTCATTGTTATCATGGGACATTTTCAATATGTACATGTGATTTCTTGGGGCATTTTCAATATTTACTTGTGTTTTCAATGGTTAAATGTGTATGTTGTTGTGTTGTTAAGCTTACTGTGTGTCTCCTGGTGAATGTGATTTGGAGATAGGCTTCATTTTTAAGTCTCTTATTATTTAGCTGCAGGCTATCTTAGCAAGTGATCACTATCTTTGTAATGCCTAGCAGCTGCTATTGGCTCCTGTACAAATGGTGGGATATTATGGGGTATGCTTGTAGCTTGGCTATAGGCCATGATTGCTGTCAATTCTTGTGTGACATATGGAGAGAAATCTCCCACGCTCAGGAAAAATGTGAGACCAAAAGGACCATAAACAGAAACAATATAAAATCAGGGACAAAAATCACCACACAAAACCAAAAATAAAACCATAGCCAACTGTCCAGTAACCTTTGCTGCTCTGGTCAGCATGTGTGTTCAGTAGAAGCCTCCAGCAGTGGGTTGTGGTGTCCACTTATTCAGTATTCTTCTCTAGTCACCATTGTGGAGGTGTGCATATAGATATTAATAAATGAATGCAAGAAAAATTGTCCACTATTTTTATCTCTTAAGGTCAGTTAGGTATCTGTGTATGCACTGTGTAGTTCTCAAAATAACTGTTTCATTGTATAGAGTAGTTGGTGTCGGCTCTTTTCTTATGTTGGGGTTTAACAAGGTGAAAATATGGTTTGGCTGTATGGACAAACCTGCTGTCTACTTTTAAGTAAGGCAAGAATAAAGGTTACTACCCAGGTCAGCATTAGGCTAAGTCCCAGAGTCAGATGTCAAAAGAAGCAGCTATAGGATTAGCTTCTGGGACCACTGGGGCTTTCAGGGAATTCCTCTATGTGCCATAGGAAAATTGTCCCATGTGGGTACAATACAGGACCCTTCTGGGTGTGCACACCCACCAGCCTGAAGGTGCCAGGCTGGGAAGAGAGAGCACAACATGGGAGATGAGGAAAGAAAAGTGAAAAAAAAAAAAGCTGTCACAACATTTTTTCCAGATGCCGTTCTGTGGCATCAGTTCTGTACCATCCTGGCTATGGCCCTGCTCTCTTATCTCTGCCCAAGCTGATGGGCTCAGAGGCAGCATCCCAATCAATTCAGAAATCATTGTGTATTCCTGCTACAGTCAGATTTACTCACGGGTGGGTGTGAAAAACTGATGCTTTCCGCCCGCCCCCCCCCCCCCCCCCCCCCCCCACACACACACTTTATATTAGACCTAAAGTTTTGGAACGGTTTGGGGTGAGTGTCTTCTCTGTTTTTACTTTGCGCCTCCATCGAGGCACCTGTCCTATTTGTCTCTACTTCTTCTGTCCTCAAACTGTTGAATTTCTACTTGTAGTTTTGTTCTGTTCTGAACTTTCCCATCGGTCTGTTGCATTCCTGGTGGTGCTGTCACATATGTCAATCTCTGGTTGTTGTCTTTTCTTGTTTGATCTTAGTCCAAATAACTCTCTTTTTGAAGTTTTCAAACATTGGGATTGCTTTGATAATGTCTTTTAGTTTCTGTTTATTCTGGAATGCTTTGATTAAACCCTTGTATGTGATTAACAGCTTTGCTGTGAAGACAATTCTTGGATGGCAGATATTTTTTTCTCTTAGGGTTTTATATGTATCTCTCTATTGCCTTCATATCATATTTTAATCTTATTTGCTTGCTTTTGTAAGTAACTCTTCTCTTTTCCCTAGTTGCTTTTAGGAATCTCTTCTTATCTTTGATGTTGCAGAGATTGATTATGGTATGTCCTATTGGGATCTATTCTTCCTGAAATATGTTGACCCTCTTGAATACTTAACTTTTAGTTTTTCAGGATGTTAGGGACATTTTCTTTGGAAAGCTCTATGGTCTGTGACTAGTTCTGTTCCAGAATTCAAATTTACCTCAGATTATTCTTTTCATGTTGTCCCATGTAAATCTTAGAATTCTCAAAGAATTTTTAGCTTTATTCTGCTTGTTCTTCTAGCTTAGCAATTTAAAGAGATTTGTTGTCCATCTCTCTGGTTCTGGCTTTCATCTCTTCAATTATATTACTTTTTACCTTTAGGTGTATTGTCCATTTCATATATTTATTATTAATTGTTTGGACTTCTTTTTGTAGGCTTTGAATTGTTTCCAATGCTAGTTCTAACTTATTTGATTGTTCTTGTAGCACTTTCCTGACTTCATTCTTATTTTTCTCAACCTGTCTGTAGAGTATTTGGATGCACCTCAATATCATTCTCCTGAATCTCTTATCAGGAAATTCCAAAGCCTGACCTACTTCTAAATGGAAGTCTAGGTCTACCTCCAGCTCATTTATTTTAGTTACTCTATCTTGTTTCTGGACATATGCCAATATTTGACTGTCTCTTAGTCATCTTAAAAAATTACATGTGTTTTCAATAATTAGCTGAAAATATGTTGATATATTAAGCTCTTTGATTGCCTCAAAGGAGATATGATCAGGAAAGATGTGCTTCCCTTTTCACTCAACTCAGAGTAATTATAGCAGGTGTTGGCTGTCTATAGGGTGTATAGCATCTGGTATTAGCTCTTGTCTGGATTGTGGGATTTTATAGGATGAGTCCTGGTGTGTTGCTGTGAGATAATGTGCCAGACTGCAAGCCATTTGAACTGCAATGTCAGAAGTTCAAGCTCACCAGCTGCTCCTCAGAAACCCTAAACAGGTTCGCTATTGGTCGTAAATGACTTGACAACACTTCACAACAACAACAATTGTAGCTTGGCTCTATAACCACAACTTATATCTTTTCTTGGGTAATGTAGGGATAGAAGGAAACACAGCAGGTAAATGGGGAACCAATAAAACCACAACAGGAAAAACAAATCAGATTTAATATTCCAGTCTATAACACCCAACCAAAAAAAATAGTAGCCCCTTTGGTTGTTTAAATTATTATATATTCCTGAATGTTTTTGCATACATCCCCCTAACCTTCCCCCACACACATACACAAAAAAAGCCAACAACACAGGGAATAGAAGCAAATACTGTTGACTGGTGATGCACAGTAGAGATTGTAATCATTGCAATGAGACAATGAGTGTAAAACTGATGTTTTCCCATGTTAACTGTCACTCATTTCACAATAAAACCTTTAAAACAAACAAACAAACAAAAAAAAAACATAGCAAAATGTGAGTATGACTTTAAAACGTCTCTCTCAGCTGGCTCGACTTTTCTGGGAGGTCATTCAGTTTAAAGCAGTTCCTGGTGACTCCTCCACCTTCTTATATTCAGCACACAGTAGTCTTTGCTAAGCAGCTCCATGTGCATGTGTAGTATAACCTGCCGGGGTTTAAGGGTGTCTACTTGCTCAAGCACTGTCTCTACTCACCAGAATAGATGTTGGGAGACTGATACCAATATACAAGAAATGGGAGAAGGATGGAAGAACAAGTAAGATAGAGGAATATTTAGGCAGTTTTTCAAGGGATATATGGGACAGAGGTAAATAATGATGTATACTCAAACTTGGAAAAATAAGATTCTGTGATACAGGGATCGAGGCATACTCTAAATGGTTGGAATATGGGCAATGATATTAAGAGTCTTTACTGTCTGATGAATATTGGTTACCCTTGCCTACTATTGTCAAATAGAAAATTGTGTTGGTATGAATGGAATATTGGGAAACACGATTACAGAAAACTTGTAATTCTATCTTCAGCCCAGAACTCATTGGAATACCTAAAATGGGTTCTAGAACTTTCTCAGAAAAATAGGCTTCTTGCACAGCCCTTGTAGTATATAGGACTTTAGGTAGAATTCTGAGTCGCATTCAGAGCCTTCTGAGGTGGACAGTCTTACTTTAAAGGAAAAGCAGACTAGTGTGGAGCAGCTAGAGGAACTAAAGATATTTGTTGAAAGAGAGACACCCAAGGAAATTAAAAAAGTAAAAACGGCAGTCTGATTGGCTACTACAAGAAAAAGTAAGTTGTTCACTGAGGAGCCATCAAGGTAATCAATCCAGGCCCTTTAGTACACACCCCTCTCCAAAATTAAAACTTGAATGACACACATGAGGAAGCATGTAAACTTGCTGGCCACAATGTTGGTCTATGGTGAGTGGAAGTGGGAGAAAGGTAGCAATGAAGATATGCTGTGAGTTCTACCACACTCCATACACTCCCGTCGACCTGGAGATGAGAGAGAGAAGAGGAAGGGCTGGTTGCTCTGAACAGTGTTAAGAGCTGGGAACTCTTGAATCCATGGACAAGACCCTAACCATGGAGGGCTAGAGGTGAGAGTGAAGCATCAAGCTGACATGAAGAGAGGGGAGATGCACAAGAATTCCAAAACTTGCAGATAGTACACATTTGACCTAGTTTCAGTGGCTTGATAATCAAAATTTGAATATAGGAGGATGAAGAAATTTGATCATGGAAAGAATGTAAATTCCTATAATTTGATGAACTTAATCTATATTAATGGAGGTAGTTGCTCAAAATATCAACTGAGAGAGAAGGAATTTTCACATCAAGTTTCACAAATTTTCCCTCTGTATACAGGGTTGATACAGATAGGAAACTTAGACATTAGACAAATACTGTTGGATGGTGATGCTGAAGGGAGGTCATTGTAATGAAATGAAATACGATGAGATGAGTGCAAAATGATGTTCTCCCATGTAAACTCACTCAATTCAAAATACAACCTTTAAAAGAAATATTTAAAAAAGACAAAACTTGTTCAATAATCTTACATGAATAAGAAAGCTATACATTTAGTAAGGAAAAGCAAAGAAGAATTTATGCATTTAAATTATGGTGGTGTTGAAGAATACTGTCATTATTGTAGACTGCCAAAGGACCTAAAAAAATCTTTCTTTGAAGGACACCCAGAATACTACTTTGAATCAAGAATGGTGAAACTTCATCTCAAAGGGTAAAGTCCCTGAAAAAGGACTTTATGGTTTGTAAGGTAAATGGTCATCAAAGAAAATAGGAAGAACTTTACAGAGATGGACTGACACAGTGGCTGCAATAATGGGTTCAAATATAAAAACAATTCTGGGAATGGTACAGGATATGGCCATAGTTTTGCTCTGTTGTATGTGGGGCAGTATGAATTAAAACCAAGTCAATGACCCTTAAGAACATTAGCAACATAACACCTAATAAAACCTACAACAGCACTCCACTCAGGAAGTTCATGTATACAAACCATCATGCATTCATATATATGCACACCTATACATATACCATTTACTAATGAAAAGACAAAGAAATGCTATTTGAAAACATTCAACACTCATTCAGGATTAAAAATATAAACAATGTTTCTATAATGTGACTAGAAAAAATGAACTCCTGTAGAAAAGATGGCATGGGAGTCAGCATCTGACCTCCTATGAGTTCAAGTGGGGCTAGGGAAATAATCAAACTCCATATCAGCCCAAAACCAATTCCTATGGAACTAAGGTTAAGCATGATTGCACACTTCAACCTTCTTTACCTTATTCTTGAACCAACTTTCCCTCCTACAAACTTCTCTACTTGTTAGGTTTGATATTTTATTGAAATTGCCACACAAAATACATAAATCATATTCATAGTTATGGGGTTTATTAGGGAAGTTAACTGGTTACAATTCAGAATTAGACATTTCACAACAATTCTTACAGTCACGACAGACTTTCCACAACCATGTCTGTAAGCAGTACTTTCTGCTAACGTTGATAAACCTGGCCTCTGCCTTGCTCATGTAATGTTACAAAACTTCTTTGGCTCTGCTGATAAAAACCTAAAGGACACTACACTCCAATATAAACTTAAACCTAAAGACACTCATCTTTAGATGTCAGTAATCCTGTTGGTTCCGACCCATAGCCATTCTGTATAGGGCTTCCAAGGAGTGGATGGGGAACTTGAACCTCTGACTTTGCTATTGGCCTTATTAAGTGCCTGGGGTTACCACATATTACAAGCAAGTTTGTGACATAAGGACAATTATTTTTCCTTGCTCTGTGGAATGGGAAGTTCACTGTTCTATCTGGTGATCAGGATTTAGCTTCTGGTGTTGCCATTCCTCCAGGGTTAAAGCATTCTATCCTGGGGCCAAAGAGATTCAGTGCACAGGAATCTTGGGGTCCAAAGACACTTTCCACTCCTACCTCTTCTTCACTGATAATAATGAGATTCAACATCCATCTTCTGAGATGGCTCATTTTATACCTAAATTAGAGCTCCAACTTTTTACAAGCACAATTAGCCTTGTTAACAATCGTTCACAGCTGAATCATATGTTCTATCATGTTTTTCCAACTGCTTTTACTCAGATGAACCAGGGGGAAAAAAGGTATTAGGTGGGAGTTACAAAAGTATGGTTAGGAGAACCATATGAAGAAGTAATTCACTGCACCACAAGCCCAACTAGGAGGAAAAAAGGATACAGTAGGTACAACACACACCTTCACAAAAATTGAAATTATGTAAATGTTTGAGGGCTCAAGGCAAATGTATAGAATAGAAAACCTGTTTTCAAGATGGCACATATTACTCTAAGGCATTAGACAAACACCGGAAAAATGACTAAAGGAAATACAGGCCCACACTGCGCTTACGTGTTAAACATCACTATATAACCTTTACAGCAATCATGATATAATGCTTGGCAGAATGCTTCCTTTGTGTAAGCTGACTATATATACAAGCTGGGAAGTCCCAGTGGGCCCTGCTGCAGTTGCCATGCACTGCCACCTTGCTGGTACTGCTATAGCCAACAACCTTTGTGCTATTTGACATGAATAAAGCGATGAAATACCTACCTTCTGATACAAACGTTTCCTTCCATTTGCCTGCTCCCTACCCTCCGACCACATCCCTGAGGGGCTATAGCCTGATCTGGAGTAGTCAGCAGGATACTTGTGTGGTAAGTACCCCTTCAATCCCTTCAGTCCCTTCAGCCCCTCTCAATGAGATGTAGCTCCCTACTGGGTTGTGGTATCCTGTATCGGCCTTCTTGAATCCCTGGATTCCCATGGAGGATTGGAAGAATGTAGATGGCACCCCAATATTCCTGGAGAAAGCCTTACAGTATTTGGAAGGACTGCCTAAGATAGCCTGGGCTGCAGCTGGCGCGGTAGACTGGGTCTTTCTTAGTTATAGATGCCGGTTCAGAGATTGAAGGCTGAAGAAGTGCAGCTGGATGATCCGGAAGTATCCTAGAGCCGGAAGTGGGCCCCCTTGTGACTCAGGAGGAGTATGGAGGATCAGATGGGGGAAACCAACATTCTGTTTTGCCTCTCCTGATGGGGAGCCTGAGATGACACTGCATGCACAGTCCACCATGCAACAGAAGTTAAGGCACCAGCAGCCAATGGGGCCTGGGAGAGGTCTCCAGGGACCACCTAATGCAATACAGACTAGGAACTATACCATTTATTTCCCCACTGAGTGTGGGATCTGGGGAAGTAATGCCAGCCTGACAGGTTGAGCAGCTTTCTTCCTGGTTGCTGTGGTTACAGGATGATGAAGCAGAGTCTCCAGTTGCCCCCTCTGAGATGGAAATTGGCTTTTATCACTGTTCACACCTCTTTGCTGCAAATAGGTAGGCGGCTCAGAGGGAACCTGGACCATTCATTGGTGGAATGGTTGATGTGGTTGATGTCGGCTGCCCACATAGTGTGGGCTGATCCAGGGGACCTATCAGAAAGAGTCTCCAAGTGGACTATGTACATTGACTTGGTGCAGGTAGTACAGGAAATGGGCATGCAGAATGCCATATTTAATGCAAATACCTCAGATCTAGATGATAAGCATTTTACTACCAGAGAGAAAGACATTATTTTATTTACTGTTTCTTCATCAGTATTTGGACCCTTAGCTGCTATACTAACGCTTTATGTTGAGCGCTGTGTACATGAGGTGAGTACGTCTATATCCGGAATGAGACATAGAAATTAAGTGGAGATGGGGCACTGATTGCCCTGTTCAACTTACGAATGTAAGGAGAAAACCCAAAGTACCTGAGAGGCCCGTGAAGGTTTCCCTGTAACAAATGTGGACTGCCCTTGTGGCAGCTGGGTTAGATAAGCGTAAGAGAATGATATTCTATTGACCCCATGGAAGCAACTGCCAAAAGAGCAGAGGTTTGTGAAACCAGTAAACAGGAGTGAGAGCTCAGAAGCCCATCTCTTTCACTTACAAGATTTTCTATGCTCCCACAATGAAGAGAGTTGAGAGGACTTTGTTTTCTGTGACTAGGGACTTGGCTGAGGCACCCGACTAGGGGTAATTGGGATGACTGGAGGCCTTGAGTCAAGCTTATTATATACTGGTTCCCCAGAAATGTGTAGTGGGTGCTGGCATTAGTAGATACTGGGCCCAACTGCAGAGCGTTGTATGGAAATCCTGATAAGTTTCAGGGATCCATAGCACACATTGGTGGCTACTGTGGACCAACTCTGCAGATGCAACAGGCCACATTTACTTTAGGGATGAGACATCTGCCCCCTTGCCCATACTCAGTGTATGTGTCCCCAATACCAGAGTATATGCTGGGAATGGATGTCTTAGAGACTTAACCTTAGCAAGTAATCAGGGAGAGTTCCTCCTATGTGTCCAGGCCTTGAAAGCAATAATAAGAGGTTAGCCCCATCACCCTGTGATAGTGTTGCTAGACCCATTGATTGCAAGGAGGACATGTTGAGATTGGACAGAAAATTCTCCAGCTAGAAAAGGAGGGAATAACATCGTCTATGCATTGTGGTTGTTGCCGTCGATTCGGTTCCAACCCATAGCAAACCTGTACAGAGTTTCCGAGACTGTAAATCTTTACAGCAGCAGAAAGCCTCATCTTTCTCCTGCAGAGCAGCTAGTAGTTTCTAACTGTTGACCTTGCGGTTAGCAGCCGATTCGTAACCACTACGCTACCAGACCTCCATCGTCTATGCATCGTCCCTGTAATTCCCTGGTATGGCCAATTTGGAAACTTCATGGGACTTGGAGAATGACTGTGGATGATAGAGAATTAAATAAGGTGACACCTCCACTGAATGGAGAAGTACCTGGTTCTAATGGACCGATTATCCTTGACTTTGGGAAGGTACCTTGTAGAGGACATGGCTAGTGCATTATTCTCCATTGACCTGGCTCAGGAGAGTAAGCAGCTGTTTGCCTTCATGGGTAAAAGGAGACACTGGAATTTGTCATCCCGCCCTAGAGGTTATTTACATATCACTACTAGATGAGGCCTTCTACTCCCGTAAAGATTTACATCCTCAGAAACCCTGTACAGGGTCGCTATGGATTGAAACCGACTCGACGGAACTTAACAACAAGAACACTATATGCCATAGCGTAATGGTTACAAATCGGGCTGCTAACCTCAGGGTCAGCGGTTTCAAACTACCAGCTGCTCTGTGGGAGAAAGATGAGGCTTTCTGCTCCCGTAAAGGTTTACAGCCTTGGAAACCCTGTACAGGGTCACTATGAGTTGGAACCGACTCCACGGCACTTAACAACAACTATATGCCATGGGTTAATGGACCAATATATAGAGTGTATATAATGGCCCAGTATATATAATGGCCCCGACCAGAGTTAGTGGCCTTATTTCATTATATTGATGATGTTATGTTAACCTCTAATTCTTTTGCAGATTTAGAAGCAGCAGCAGAGAGCCTTGGAGAGGCATTGTGTGACTGAGGATGGGTGGTCAATGAGAACAAAGTGCAAGGCCCTGGCTTACTGGTCAAATACTTGGGAGTTGTTTGGTTAGGTAAGACAAAGGTTATTCCTGAAGCTATAATAAATAATGTCCAGGCCTACCCGATACCCACCACAGTGAAGCAATTATAGACCTTTGTTGGTTATTGAAGGGTGTTCATCCCTCCTCTTGGGTAATTGATTTGGCCTTTGCATGCCCTCTGTAAGAGGCAAATTCCCTGGGTTTTGGAGATAGTGAAGAATCAGTTTCACCACACCAAGCTTGTGATTGTGCAAGCCAAAGTTCTGCAAGTAGTGGATTCACCCCTTCCAGCTAGATGTGATGGTTATCATGGAGGACTTTGGATGGGGTCAGTGTCAGTCAATGAGCAAGAGGAGAGTGTTTATAGGATTCTGGTCCCAATTGTTGAAGGTGGCAGAAATAAGGTACTCTTTAATAGAGAAGCAGTTAGCTGCAGTATATGCAGCCTTGCAGGCTTGTGAGTCAATTACCCAGCAAGGGAAGGTGGAGATTGGCAGCTTATACCCTATAGCAGGGTATGCAAGTGGATGAAAGCCCCAAAGACTGGGGTGGCCCAAATACCTACGTTGTCTAATTTGGGTGCATACATAAGCATATTTCCAAGTTCAGTACTAGTCCTGTGTCACAGGAACTTCAGAAGGTCCTGGGATCTCTGACTTGCACTTCGCTCCCTGGAGAAGATTTTCCACTTAGCAAAATTGCCCCCAGCCCATAAAGAAGATCATCCCTGTCTGCCTACTCATGTACGTTATACAGATGGCTCAAGTAAGGGTAACCCCAGATGATGAGCAGCAGAAGGTTTGGATAGAGTATCAAATGAGCAGAGTTAACCAGCAGTGTGGATGTTGATTACAGTGGGAAATGGTGACATGCTTCCTCCTTTCCTCTTCCATTTGTGCCAGAGGGCTCTTTGTAAGCTGTCTTTATTCTTGTTGTTATCAAATCCATTATAAGTCACAACTGCCAGTTTTCTGCCACTATAGTTCTCACCATGTACATTATTAGTGATGTCTTTCAAGTTCTGCATATGTGTCTTTATCAACATAATTCTTAGAATTTAAGATCACAATATTCACTGTTTTCAACTTAGCAACACCCCATGGACAATGCCCTCCTCTGAGTCTTTTGCCACTAATGTCAATGACAGTATTACTACCTAGTACAGCAAGAGGTAGCGTAGTGGTTACGATTCGGGCTGCGAACCACAAGGTCAGCAGTTCGAAACTACCAGCTGTTCCATGGGAGAAAGATTAGTCTTTCTGCTCACGTAAAGATTTACAGCCTCGAAACCCTGTACAGGGTCGCTATGAGTCGGAACCAACTCCATGGCACATAACCACCACCACCACAGCAAGAGGTAAATGATCCTTTGTCTTGTTAACAAAATTATTTTCATCTTCAGCATGTTTCTGGAAACATATATTTTAATTTTATGTTCTTGAATTTCTTTCATTATCTGTTTTTTAAACTGTTGGCAATCCTCTGGTGTGATTGTGTTTGCTTTGGCAATAAAGGGGATGATACTCACTTTTTCATGTGAGTGCTTCATAAATTCAATATGCAGTATTTTAAGCCCAAACCATGAGGGAACAATGAAGTATAAACAACACTGCACTCTCTTGTCAGGCATCTGACATATGTTCACTAAAGATTCTGCATTTAGGTAATCCTCAAACTTATTATCAATGTAATCAATAATAGACTTCCAGCAATTACTATTATCTACTTCATCTCCAAATCCTGGGGTATATACGATCATGAATAGTAACTGAATTCCACCTTCTTTGATTAAAACTTTGGATTGTTGCACCAATACAGTCTTTTTTATTCTAGGGGGAGAACCTGAATACTCTGGAGAATACAAAGAGGTGAGTAATAGAGAGTTGATTAACGTTGACTTTCCACATCCAGATTCACGTACTACCATAACTGTGAATTCAAACCCTTTCTTCACTGATTATTTGTTTACTTGATTGAGGAGATTTGCAAATTCCACATAACTTTCAAGATTATTCCATTGACCCATAGTGCTGCTTTTTTTTTGATGCTCGATTCCTCAGCATAAGTGGATCTCTCACTTACTGACATTCCTTTTCCTCTTGGCTACCAGCCCCAGCACAGCTCAGCCCACAAACTTTCCAAAGCTTGTCGTGGTCACCCAGCATCATTGCTCCACTTAGGCATGCAACAGAGAGCAGATTCACCATGGCATTTTAATAGTCTTATAAGTATGTTAAATTTGACCCTGAATAAAGAAGCCCAAATATTACTTGATTCATTTGAATTATAATGTTGTAGAAGAGTATGGTCTTCCAGAAGAACAATAAATCTGCCTTGAAGAAATACATCTAGAATGTTCTTAGGAATCAGATGACAAGTCTATGTCTTTCATACTTCAGCCATATTATGGGGAGCGAAAATTCCATAAAGAAAGACATGATGCTTGGTAAAGTGGAGGGTCAGACTCCCACCAAGATGGATTGGCACAGAGGCAGCAACAATAGTCTCAAATGTAGGAATTGTGAGGATGGTTCAGGCCCAGGCTGTGTTTTGTTTTGTTGTATAAAATGTTGCTATTAGTTAGAAATGACTCAATGACACGAAACAGCAAAAACAACAACAAAATAAGCATGCCTGCAGTTTAATTGTCCCTATCATCTCTAAAGTCAGGGCAGTTGCCTTCTCATTCAGGGTTTCTGACACAGTAAGGATGTGGTTAGCATACTGTGTCTCTCTCGCAGTAATACATGGCTCCTCAGAGCTCAGACTTCTTAGATCCATGTAGGCTGTGTTTGTGGACTTTTCACTGGTAATGGTGACTCTGCCCTGGAACTTCTGTGCGTAGTTTGTTTCACCATCACTTGGATGAATAATCCCGATCCACTGAAACCCATGTCCAGGCATCTGATGCACCCAACTCATATAGTAGTTAGTGAAAGTGTATCCAGAAGTCTTGCAAGAGATCTTCACTGATGACCCAGGCTTCTTCAGTTCAGATCCAGTTTGCACCAGCTGGACCTGGGATTGGCCACCTACTAAGAGTAAATTGGGGTGGATGAAATTCAACGTGAATACTCAAAACCCCTTCCCTATCCCTGGGATTGGGAACTATTTTACCTGTAGTTGCTGCAACCAACAAGACGACTCTCAAAGTCCAGACCATGGTTAGACAGCTGTTATCCTAGATCATCTAATGGAGAGTGGTATTGTTGTTGGATGGGCTCTAGGAACACAGATATATCCTTATCTGATGTAGTAAACTTCAGATTATTTACATATTTATGAGGCAGAATATTTAAGACTTAGGCCTGTCACCCATTTGAGGAACATATTTATTTTTTGATGATTTACAAGACACACAGCCAAACAAGCAAGGAATGCTAAAGATGCAAATCATGGTGTTTTGATTAATCAAGTCCAGATTGGGAACTTGGATCTTCTACCACATCCTGAAACTCTGTGTGTGACACCACTCACACTGAAGAATACATTGAAGCAGAATAACCATGCTTCTCTTTGTGTCATTTCTTATTCTGTCTGAAGACAGGATTAAATAAGATTTACAGGTAGGGAATCAAGTTTTGACTTTGGATATGACACTACTTCATTTCAGTTGGGTTGTTAGAGTGAAATTATGTTTTTGTTGTCCTACCTGTCATCAATTCAGCTCCAACTCACAGTTACTCTAGGTTCAAGAGATCAAAACACTATTGGGTCCTGTGCAAACCTCACATCCTTATGCTTGAAACACTGTGTCAATTCATCTTACTGAGATTTACATATGGCCTGCAGAAAAAAGACTTATACTAAATCATTTATTTTATTAAAGAGATTTCAGAATAGTTGTGTGTGAAAATAACAGGCCCTTGAATATGGAGAAAGGTAATAGATTCTCTCAAGAATATATTTCAAACTCACAAATAAAGAAAATACTTGATGGTACACTGGTATTCTTTATGGGTAAATGTGAAAATTCCATTTAAATATAAGTTCCCTAGAACTTCTCATTACAGTTGATAAGTCACACATACTTTGGGTAATCTATTGTAGCTTTTGGACAATCACTTGCCTTTTTGTCATCTAAAGTTGACATGAAAATTTAAACCTTAATGAGGGTTGGAGAACTTGTGGGAAGCACCAGAATAGTTTTAGTTATAAAACTTAGTGCAAAAAAGAATATTTCCTGCTTATCCCTAAGAGGATACTCACTAGCCTTCAGGAAACTGCTACCAAACTCCCTACATCTGTTCCATATTTTCAATAGTTTCTTAATGCCCTCTGTGGGTCAGAGAATTCTTTGCAGAGTAGCTCATTGCCTATGCTCACATTGCTTTCTCTCTCTTGGTCTCTCACAGTAATGTATTGCCAAGTTCTCAGCTCTCATGCGGATCATTTCTAAATGGAAATTAGTGCTCTTTTTGGTGATTCTGCAAAGATTGAGGGTGGGCATCTGGCTGTGGTGGTTTTCACATAGATGGAGATATGGACCAGCTATTCCAGGCATGTGTTCATCTTCCTTTTCTTCAGAACATGATCACTGTAGACCACTCTGATGCAGATTAGCACAGTGCTATAACTAGAGTAGGTGACACCCAGCGTCGAAATTAATGAAAAACATATTGGATTGGAAGAATAAACTGGATTTACCACACTCCTGTGTCTTAATGCCTTGTGAAGTTTATTTCATTCCTTTGTACTGCACACAATGAAGTCTAGCCATTGTCTTATGTGAAGAAAAAAAATTCCCATGAATAAGTCATTAATCATGCAAAATTCTACATCCAATATCTGATATCTTTCCTATCACAAACATTGTATTTTACAGATATTCTTTCTTACCAACTTTTTAACTCTAATCACAAAGAATTATCACAAATTCTGACCACATATTTGATCAGTTTTAGATTGTAAAATAGTTTGTTAAAACTTCAATTTATCTTTGACTTTCAGTTTTGCTGTGTAATTTCTGTACCAGTGATATTTATGCTTCCTTCCATGTCTATAATAACTTATCACTCCTAACATTATACTTCAGGTTACATCAGGAAATGTTGTTTTGGATGCTTAATATGATGCTTTTATTCTTCAACTTGTCATTTCAATCACAGCAAGCCAATAGATTTGAACTAAAAATGGTCAACAATTCTCCATTCCAGTTTAGTTATGCCTAAGATATCAATTTAAGAGTTCCATTTACTTTTGACAACTTTCTACTTTTATTTTAATCATTAATTATATATTCCATATTGCAGTTATTAGTTGACATTTTCAACTAATTTTGTTTATGTTCTTATTAGCTTTAGTTTTGAAGTGAATTACGGTTTACTGAGGAAATCAATTTACCATTCATCATTTCATTCACGTTTTCTTTCATCATTGATTACAATCCCCATAATGCAATATCACTTAGCCAACTTCCTCACTGTTTTCTGTTTCAAATCCTACTTCTTTCCTACCCTTTACTCCCTTATAAACAGTGTCCTTGAAAAAATAGTTGTTTTGATCTCATCTTTACATCTCTAGTGTTATTATTCACCTAGTGTTGTTGTTGTTAAGTACTGTTGGTTGAGTCGATTCCAAACCAGAGCGACCCTGTATAGGGTTTCTGAGGAGCAGCTGGTGAGGTTGAACTGCCGACCTTGCAGTTCAAACGGCTTTTGCAATCTGGCCCATTAACCCACCATGCTACACCATTACTCTTTAGCTGAAATTTGAATCACAGGGCTAAGTTCCATTTCAGTCATAAAACTTGACTATGGGCCACAGTATCACCAGTCTTTATTCAACCAGAAAGATCGGTCTTTTTTATGATACATAATTTAATTCCACATTTTCTCCAACTATATCATGGATGTTTTAATGCCAGCCATTCAGAGCTGTCAGTGGAAACTGGGCACTAGTTAGTACTTCTGGTCTCTGAAACTATATTAGTTCATTGGACTAGTTATTTCCAAATGTCTTCCATTCACTTCATTTGTCTTTTTGCTTAATGAAAATAGACATATATATAATATACTTTAGATGCTCATTGAAAAGACAAGCCTTTTTTAATCATGAGATAATGTCCTTCTTAATCTCTTATACTGGTTTTCTACATAAAGTTTATTTTATCAGAGATTAGTATTGCTCTTCCTGCTCATTTTGTTTACAATTACCTTTGGAATGTATATATTTTTTCCATCCTTTAACTTTTAATCAATTTTTGTCTTTGTGTGTAAGTTGTATCTCTTGAAGACAGCACATTGAAGGATCTTGTTTTCTTATCTATTCTGTCATTCTCGGTCTCTTAACTGGTTAATTTAATCCATGGACATTCCATGAAATTATTGATAAGTATGAATTAATTGTTGTCATTATGTTTGGGTTCTTTTTTTATATATACTGCTTGTGTCTTTTTTTCAGCATGCCTTCATGTGCTGAGTTCATGTTCTTTGTGTTCCGTCTTGTCAGTTTATTCATAGTTTTAATGTTTACATATTAAGGAGGTCTGATAGCATAGTTGTTATGAATCGTTCTGTGAACTGCAATGTCAGCAGTTCAAAACTACCAGTTGTTTCTTGGGAGAAAGATGAGGTTTTCTGCTCTTATAAAGATTTATAGCCTCAGAAACCTTGTGCAGAGTTGCTATGAGTTGGAACCAACTCCATGGCATATCACCACTACCACAATGTTCTTGTATTTTCATTTTTTTCAGTATGTTGTGAAGTACTAATTTTCTTTGAGGTTACCCTAAATTCTATTAACTTTTTCCTCCATTTAAAACAGTTTGATTTATCCTGTAATTGCCATCTGGATATTTGTGCGTATATTTTTATGCTCTTCCACATTGTAATTGTTTTAATTATAGACTGACCTTCCATAGCCTCTGAATTTGTTCTTTTTTCTTCTTCTTCTTCTTTAAATTTTTATTGTGAATTTACTGGTAGTTTACATGGGAGAACATCAGCTTTACATTAATCCTATCATATTTCATTTCATTGCAATGATGACAATCCCCTCATGCATCATCAGATGACCAAATGGTATACACTACAAGCTTTCCACCCAGCCATCAGCACACAGCCCCTATCCATCCCTGAGTCCAGAGTCCACAGCCGCTCAAGAATCTTATCTCCATCACCTTTCACCAACCCCATCTAGACAGGATGAAAACAGTTCAGTGGAGATTCTACTGCCTTTGAACCCTCTAAAACTAGGCTCCCTCTTGAAAGCTTGTAAGTCAGTCACTTCTTACTTTGTAGTCCCTCATTTTGGGTCAACAATGTCAACCCTGATTACCGAGGTCATGGTAATGATGCTGTCTATAAACATTTGTTCCCTCTTTTGAGCTAATACAATCATAAGTATAGAACAAGTTTATCAAATTGTAGCAGATGACTCTTTTTTTTCTTCCTCTAATCAAGGACTGATCTTCCAGCCATTGAAGCCAGGTCAAGTGGGTACTATTTGCAAGTACGGTTGTTCTTGTGCATCTCCCTCACTTTATATCAGCTGGATGCTTCACTCTCCATGCTAGTACTCTGTGGCCATGTCCCTGTCCTGGAGTCCAGGAGTTCTCAAGTCTCAAAACACTACTGGTTAACCAGGTCTCGATCCATTTTGATAGGAGTCTATTGAGCATGGTCGGACTTAGCTCACAACTTCATTGCTGTTTTTCCTCCATTCTTGTTCTTGGTTGACCAAAGTGATCATCAGCAAGACCATATGTTTGCTCATGTATTACCCTTGAGTCTCAGTCTTGGAATGTGGTTTGATCTGAAGAAACCCGACCACATACCTTAATCATATAGTAGTCCACCAGACTGCAGTTATTGTTTTTGATATTTCCTTCTGGTCTTTCTTTCAAGAAATATCTTCTTTTCTTCTAGCCTCTCCAGGCTTCTCTTCTTGTCCTTTCAAGTGGAAATTTCCCACCTCAGAAAATTCTGGATGGGGATCAGGATTGACAACAACAACAACTCTATACCATGGGTTAGTGGCCCAGTATATAGCCTCATGGCCCCGATCAGAGTCAGTGGCCCTATTCCATTATAATGATGGTGTTGTGTTAACCTCTGATTCTCTTGCAGATTTAGAAGCAGCAGCAGAGAGCCTTGGAGAGTCACTGGGTTACTGGAAATGGGCTGTCAATGAGAACAAAGTTCAAGACCCTGGCGAATTGGTCAAATACGTGGGAGTTGTTTGGTTAGGTAATACAATGTTTATTCTTGAAGCTATAATAGATAATGTTCAGGCCTATCCTACATCTACCACAATGAAGCAATTACAGTCCTTGAGCAATTGCTTCGGCCCTTGCATGCCCTCTGTAAGGGGCAAATACCCTGGGACTGGGGGGATAGTGAAGAATCAGTGTTTCACCACACCAAGCATAGTGTGTGGTCATGCAAGCCAAAGTTCTACAAGTAGTGAATCCCCAACATCCCTTCCAGCTAGATATGATAATTATCATGGAAAGCTTTGGATGCAATCTGTGTGGGTCAATGAGCAAGAGGACAGTGTCTATAGGATTCTGGTCCAAGTTGGTGAAGGGGGCAGAAATAAGGTACTCTCTAGTAGAGAAGCAGTTAGCTACAGTTTATGCAGTCTTGCAGGCTTGTGAGCCAGTTACCCATCAAGGGAAGGTGGAGGTTGGCAACACATACCCTATAGCAGGGTATACAAGTGGATGAAAGCCTCAAAGACTGGGGTGGCCCAAATATCTAAGTTGCCTAATTTGGGTGCATACTTAACAAAGTTCTGAGCTCAGTATTAGTCCTGTGACACAGGAACTTCAGAAGGTCCTGGGATCTCTCTGGCTTGCACATTGATCATTGAGGAAGGCTTTCCACATAGTAAAATGACCCCAGCCCATACAAAAAAGGTTCTCCCCTTGTGCCTACTCATATATGTTATACAGATGGCTCAAGTAAGGGTAACCACAGATGATGGACAGCAGTAGTTTTGGGCAGAGTATCCAATGGGCAGAGATAACAAGCAATGTGGATGGTGATTATTGTGGAATATGGCCCCCTTCACATTGGAACACACAGCTGGGATGCCTATTATCAACTTGCTCTGTGATTATCCTAGTGGGTAGAGCAAAACTGGCTCATGAGCCATCGCTGTGTGTGTGTGTGTGGGGGGGGGCATTTCATGTGAAAAGATCACTGAGAAGAGAACTTCCAGAAAGAGGTGTACATATACCATTTGTGAGGGCATTGGAAACCTATAAGCCATGGGAATGATGAAGCTGACAACCTAGACTGGTTCAGAGCTGTGTCTATTACTCCAGTAAATAAAACTGTGTGGCTCATAGAAAGTTAGGACTTGTGGGTTCAAGGACCATGTTACACATGACACAGTGATGGAGATTGGTGCTCTCCTCTTCGGCAATCCATGTTGCATTCAAGGACTGCCGTGATTATGCAAAGATGTACTCTCAAAGGAGAAAACTTAGGTCTACTCTTGGACAAGTACCTTTAGGTAAACAACCCTTTCAACCATGACAAACTGATTATGTAGGGCCTCTCCTTACCAATAGAAATGTGTGGTGTGCATTTACAGTGGTAGACACAGCTCCTGGTTTGTTGTTTGCTCACCGCACCACTAGCACAGATCAAGAGGTGACCATTAGGTCCTTAAAAATCCTATGTGCAATGTACAGGATGCCTGAAGTTATTATTAGTGACAGAGGAACTCATTTTGGCAGTCGAGTTAAAGAATAGGCAAAACCGTGTATATAAGTTGGCTATACCATGTCACAATAAGCCTCAAGTTGTGGGGATGATTGAGTAATATAATAGGCTATTTAAAGAGAAATTTCTGATAACCCATGAACCTCTAGTGTTATAGGGGTTGACACAAAGACCAAATCTATCCATACCATTATTGAATGAACAGCCCCAGCACACCAGGTTATCTCTTGTAGATAATCAAAGGTGTATATTTATTACTGTAAGATAAAAGGAGCTCTAGTAGCGTAGTGGTTACGAATCGGGCTGCGAACCTTAAGGTCAGTGGTTCGAAACTACCAGCCGCTCCGCGGGAGAAAGATGAGGCTTTCTACTCCCGTAAGATTTACACCCTCGGAAACCCTGTACAGGGTCGCTATGGGTTGGAACTGACTCGACGGCACTTAACTTAACTTAACTTAAGATAAAATTACTGAAAAATATGCTCTTTTATGTCCTGTATTAGATGCATCTGGTGTACTTGTACTTCCTTCCCCAAATGTCCTAGGGCCAGGTAAAAGATCAAAGTGAGAATTGATGGGAACAGTCCTAAAGAGATGGGATCCCTAGTTGGCCCTAATGACACACTGGGGAAAAGGATTAGAATATGATTTACAAATCTCTCCAAGTTTGGGCAAGTGGACTCACATGTTGTGTGTATGTATGTCACCAGGAACAACCAATTTTCTTCTGAGAGGAACACTGGCCATAGTCTTAAGGCCAATCCCTCTAATGGCCATAAAGATATTACACCTAAGAATTACCATATTTAAAGGTGAACAAGTCTGATATTATTGACCTGGGAAATCACTTAGTTCAGCCACAGTTATCTCTTGAAACAAGAAAGTAGCTTGCATTCTTCCAGAAGGTCATGATCTTCCATTAATGGTACCTATGTCACTATTATCTCTTCACCCAGATTGATCCAGCCAACAGCTTGATCACCTGGGCACACATGTTTGTTAGGGTGCATAATGTATCCCACTGTTGGGTTTGTACTAAACTCCCCAACGCTTCAGGATGCTTCCCTGGCAGATATATTCAGCTATGTGGATGGCTTCATAAGACATGTCTAGTGGTGAATCCTGGAAACTTGTTTGGAGGCAGCTGTTGAAGCTCATTTTCCAGACACTTCACAGCCAACCCATCATTGGTTATGCTAAAAGAAGTGAATGGATATGGATTATAAATGAAATGATAGCATTATGAGTCCAAGCTCTTAAGTGCATTGAGAAACTGTGGGAAGACTCCCAAAAAATATCAGGGTGGACATCCATAAAATTATGTCAAAACATAACCTATGTAACTCATCCTCTACACTGGTGGATGAGAAAAGGGTACATGGAGAACACTCCATCTGATCTCATACTGGTAGGGTCCCTCTGAATTTGTGGCTACTATGGATGGCAAAACAAGCCTGTCAATTGGACTGGTAGATGTACCTGGTTAAACCCTACATAGCCTGGTGCATTTTACAGCACCTTCCAATGATCCCTCACAATTGGGACATGATATACCACCAAAGGCACAGAGAAAAAATAACTGCCTTGTGGTTTTATCCCATGGCTGTATTCCTATTAGGAGCAGGTACTATTAAGGTTGCATTAGAGATTATGTCTTTAGCTGAGCACACAGCCCAAGCCCTAAATAAGACTAGAAAATCACTCACACAAACTATAGATGAGGTGATACATATTAGAAAAGGGATGTTCCAAAATTGCATGGTCCCAGACCTGTTAACAGCCTATCAAGGGGCTGGTTGTGCCACTTTGCATGTTGAATGTTGTTCTTCATACCAGATCATCAAGAGGATATATTTAGACCTTTAGCATAAATGGGGAAAAAAGTCCAGGCCATTCAAACAGAAGCCCAAGATCCCTCACAGAAATGGTGGAGTAGTTTAACATCCTCCTGAATGTGGACTTTCATAATCCTTGGTATTGCATGTTGTCTAGTTATAAAATGCTATAGATTATATTGCTGTTGCGGATTATGTTCCTATTTAGACTAGGCCATCAGTTCTATTTTCCTTTTGGTATCAAAAGGACATGGTTAGAGAGGACTTCCGGAGGGCGGCCAGGCGGTGTGGGTGAGTGGGGGCTCTGGGATTGGGGGGGGACAACTCGCAAGTTAAACCTCCCAGATAGGAATTCACAGTCTCACAGCCCACGTGAATCTTAGTGCGCCAGAGCCTTAGACCCACTTCTTTGAGAAATCACTATGCAAGGAATTACAGGCTTGTTAAAAGTGCGCCGTGGCAGCCCCAGGTCCATTGGCTGGGAGACTCAAACAGGGAGAGCCACTGGTGACACCTACCCCAAGGTGGGATTTCTGCACATACAGTGGACAGAGGAAAGTTAGTTTAGGAGGGGAAAAGGAAAAACAAAAAAAGCCTGCAGAAAAAGAGAAGTAGCGACTGTCTGACATCATCAGGTGCAGACTGTGCCTGCCTGAGCCACTTCTGCCCTGCCTAGTTGACCCGTTTGTTCCCAGGGCCTGCCGGGCACGGGCACACACAGTTGAGCAGCTCCCCTCCTGTCCAAGCCGTGTATGGTGGGCCTGCCAGATGCGTGAAAGCGAGCGACCCACTTCCCGCTGAACCGAGCAGCGTCCCTCAGCCCTGCCGGGCGTGTGCCGGCAAACAGCTCACCTCACGCTCAACTGAACCGCGGAGCAAGGGGGCAGGTAGCCCACCTCCTGCCTCAAGCACCCACTGGGGAACCCCATTTGGGTCTCCCCTTTATTTTTATTATTATTTATTATCTTAGAAGGTTCAGCAGGAACCCCGACGTGGTCCTGAGGGCTGGGGTGCCACTACAAGGTCACCTGAATTACAGGGTCAGGGGTACACGCCCACCAACTGCTCCTCAGAAACCCTATAAAAGAGCATTAGGGGAGGGACGTCCGGTGCTTCCCTGACCCAGCAACACAGGCTAGCCCACTGCCTAACCTCCAAGGCTCAAGTCCTGCAAGCAAGGCACAAGCCAGCACAAGGGGAGATGCCTTGAGGTGATTTTTACCAACAGCAACAAGGCAATCCTGCTGTACCCCGGCAGATTAAGGGACTAGACTGCAGAACCTTTTGAACTGCAAGGTCGGAAGTTCAAGCCCACCAGTTGCTCCTTAGAAACCCTATAAAAGATACATGGTTTTGCATTCTTCTCTTTTTTCTTTTTGCTCTGCGGGTTAAAGGACCAGACTGCAGAGCGCTTTGAACTGCAAGGTCGGTAGATCGCCCCCACCAGCTGCTCCGATAAAGGGTTTTTTTTTTTTTGCTGTTGTTTGTTTTTATTATTATTACTTTTTTTTTTTTCTTTTCCTCTGTTCTCTTTCTTTTTGTGTGTGTGACTAGAGGTTGCCTTGTTTAATCTCATTTTTCCTGGGGCTGAATCCTTTCTCTCTTTTCTTTCTTTCTCTCTCTCTCTCTCTCTCTCTTTTTTTTTTTT
>NW_006408778.1:722108-725615 GCF_000296735.1 Chrysochloris asiatica | reverse complement strand
TTTACTCAATCCAAAATAAAAACATTTAATTAAAAAAGAAAAAAAAAAAAAAGGAAATGGTTAATGTTCAATCATTTCAAGAAGTAGCAAATGATCAAGAGCCAATGATCCTGAAGGAGGAAGTCCAACGTGGTTTGAAGGAATTGGCAAAGAACAAGGCACCAGGAATTGGTGGAATGTAATTTAAAATCTTTCAAGAAAGTGAGGGGGCACAGGAGGCACCACTCATTTATGCAAATAAATTTGGAAAACAAATATCTGGATGACTGATTGGAAGAAATCCATATCTGTGCCAATTCCAAAGAGAGGTGACCCAACGGAATGTGGAAATCATCGGCCTGTCTCTTTGATATCCCATACTAGTAAAGTTTAACTAAAGGTAATACAGAAATGGCTGCAAGTATATATTGACAAAGAACTTCCAGAGGTTTGAGTCAGATTCAGAAGAGGTTGTGGAACAAGGGATAATATTGCTGATGTCCGATGGAATTTGGATAAAAGCAGAGAATATCAGAAAGATGTTCACCTGTGCTTTATTGACTACACAAAGGCTTTTGATTGTGTGGATCATGGCAAGCTATGGACAATATTGCAAAGTATTCTGGAACATTTAATTGTGCTCACGAGGAATCTGTACATGGGACGAGAGGCAATTGTTCGAATAGAACATGGGGACACTGAATATTTTAAAATTAAGAAAGGTGTGCGACAAGATTGTATTCTTTCACCATACTTATTCATCCTGTATGCTGAGCAAATAATCTAATAAGCTGGGTTTATATAAAGAAAATTATGGCATCAGGATAGGAGGAAGATTCATTAACAACCTGTGACATGCAGATGATATAGCCTTGCTTGCTGAAAGTGAAGAGGACTTAAAACCTTTACTGATGAAAATCAAATAACACAGTCTTTGGTGTGTATTACATCTCAACATAATGGAAACAAAAATCCTCACCACTGGACCAATAAACAACATCCTTATCAATGGAGAAAATATTGAAGTTACCAAGGACTTCATTCTTCTTGGATCAACTATCAACACTCATGGAAGCAGCAGTCAAGAAATCAAAAGATATATTGCATTCGGAAAATCTGCTGCCCAAGAGTTTTTTAAAGTTTTGAAGGGCAAAGATGTCAGTTTGAAGACTAAGGTGCACCTGACCCAAGCCATGGTATTTTCAATAACCTCATATGCATGTGAAAGCAGGACAGTGAATAATGAAGACCATAGAAGAATTGATGCTTTTGAGTTATGGTGTTGGAAGAAAATATTGACAGTGCCATGGGCTGCCAAAAGAACCAATAGATCCGTTTTGGGAGAAGTACTGTCAGAGTGCTCCTTGGAGGCTAAGATGGCTAAACTTCATGTCTCATGCTTTGAACATATTGTCAGGAGGGACAAGTCGCTTGAGAAGGCTATCATGTTTGGTAAGGTGGCGGGACAGAGTAAGACCCCAAACGAGATGGATTGGCCAAGTGTCAGCCTCGATGATCTCAAGTGTGGCAACAATAGTGAGGTTGGCCCAGGATTGGACAATGTTTCTTTCTGCTATACATACAGTTGCTATGAGTCAGCACTGACTTGGTGGCACTTAACAACAACAACATCAGTTAAATTGATTATCTAGGGGTGACTTGAGGGTACCAAGGTGGCATAGCTCATGCTACCACATTAGACATCTGCCAGAAAATGACAAAGGGAAAAACAAGCCCATACTGCACTTGCTTGATAAACACCATCACGTAACCTGTTATGTAACCATAATGTAATGATTGGCATAATACCTCCTTTGTGTAACCTGATTATATATACAAGCTGGAATGTCCCAGCAGGCGCTGCTGTCTCTCACCCTCACTGCTGCTGCAAAACCCTTTTTGTCTTCTGTTATGAATAAAGCAATTATCCACCTACCTTCTGCTAGGATAGTTTTTATCCAGTTGCCTGCTCCCAGTGCTCTGACCACACTCTCTGAGGGGTTACCAACTGACAATGTTCCATGAAGTAGAGTCAAAGACAATCTACTTGCATTTCCTGCCTACTGGTACATTATTGCATGAGTAAAATAAGACAAATAAGTGTCCTGGGAAGAAAAGCACACATGCTCAAGTAGTCTAATTAAGATGTGGGGCTTGATGGCAGCTAGGGTGGAGGCATAGTGAAGGTTGCTGCCAGCAATAGCACAGAATAATAGGCAAAGCAGAGCCAGGGCAGAGCTCAAAAACTGGGAACCACAGATATAGGAATATTTTAAAGGTTTGAAGGCTTATAGATTGTGGAGTTTGGAGCTGAAGTAAAAAAGCACGTACTTTTGAATCTGCCGGGCCGGGCTTGGAGGCCTGAGCTGACATCCTGGGCAAGACCAAGCGGAAGTATGAAACAGGGAGAGCAGAAACACCACAGAAAAATGCTGTGGGAACCTCGGTACAAAGGTGGACAATATACTTTGCCAGTTTTGCTTTGCTCTGATTTTCTTTTTTTCTTTGGTATCTGATAATTGGTACAATCATTGTCTGCCCACCTCTATTCTGGTGAATACAGTGAGAGCCTGAGCTGAGTTGTCACCCCCCACCCTCACTGCTGGTGGGTTTGTCTGCCACAAATGCTCACAGATACTCATCCCAAGCGGAGGTGCTGATCTGTTCCCTTTTTGTTCTGTTCTTTATCACAGGAAAGAGGATAGTGTCTGAAATAGAGATTAAAGGCAAAATCTCTCGGTCATCTTTGAAGGCAGGAACTTAGGACATTAAAACATACTTATATTAAGCTACAGATTTTTTCCACTCTTTTTTCTTCTCTCCATCCTCCCCTTTTTCTGTGAGTACAGACAGCAGTATTCAGCCCTTGATTTTGTTGGTGCTGTTTTTTCTTTTCTTTCTTTCTTGTTTCATCCGACTGGTGTTGTTTTGCTGTTATATAGCCACACTTCTGCCTTTGGAGAACTCTTTTTCTCCCTATTTTGCACAAGAAGAGTCTGCAACCGCTGCCATATAGCCAAGCTACAATCACACTCTATAAAACACCAAAACCAAGGCAAGAATCAATACCAGCTGCCATATACCAGAGAAACAGGCAACAACTGTGAAAGTTATTCTGAGTTAAGTAATAAAAAGAGTGAAAAGGGAAGACCACATCCTGATCACATCTTCATGGAAACAATCAGAAAGCATAAAAATTTATCAAAACACATATTCAATTAAGTATTAAGGCCACAGAGAAACATTATACATGTCCAAGAAGCAAAAGTAGATGACGATATCAGCACAAATGACCTAGAAGTAGACCTGGACTCTATTCTGGAAGGAGGGCAGGCCTTGGAAATGCCTGAGAAAGAATTCAGAAAAATGAATACAAAATGTTTCAAAACACTTTAAAATGGAGTTGAAAAAAATAAGGAAGAAGCCAGGAAAGTGCTACAGGAACAATCAAATAAGATAGATACAGCATTGGAAACAATTCAAAGCCTACAGAAAGAGGTCCAAACATTAATAACAAAATAAGAGAAA
>NW_006408778.1:710341-710894 GCF_000296735.1 Chrysochloris asiatica | reverse complement strand
ATTCTGTTGGCTAGGATTTTGTTGAGAATTTTTGCATCTATGTTCATGAGGGATATTGGTCTATAGTTTTCTTTCTTAGTAGTGTCCTTCCGTGATTTTGGTATGAGGGTTATACTTGCGTGATAGAATGTATTAGTAAGTTTTCCATCTTCCTCTATATTCTGGAATAATTTGAGTAGGATTGGTGAAAGCTCTTCCCTGAATGTTTGGTAGATTTCTCCTGTGAAGCCATCTGGACCTGGACATTTTTGTTTGGGAGACTTTTGATGACTGGTCGATTTCTTCTTTTGTTATTTTGTCTGTTATTTCTTCTTTTGTCTCTTCAGGTTTTCTATTTCACTGTAAGTAAGTTTAGGTAGGTCGTGTTTATCTAAAAATGTTTATCCATCTCTTCTAAGTTTTCAAATTTGTTGGAGTACAACTCTTCATAGTATTCTGTTATTATCCTTTTGATTTTCTTTGGTGACGTTGTGACATCACCCCTGTGATTTCGAATGCATGTTATTTGTATCTTCTCTCTCTTTTCTTTTGTTAGGTTTGCCAATGGTCTGTC
>NW_006408778.1:708363-710241 GCF_000296735.1 Chrysochloris asiatica | reverse complement strand
GTAGAATAGATGAGATGGAAGGAAGAACTAGTGAGCTGGAAGACAAATCTCTCAATACCACTAAGATAGAAGAACAAACACAAAAAAGGATAAAGAATTCTGAGGAAGGTCTAAGATTCACCTTGGACAACATGAAGAGGAATAGCTTAAGAATTATCGGCATTCCAGAACAAGAAGAATCACACAAGTCTACAGAGGAAATAGTTGAAGAACTTCTGGAAGAAAATTTCTTTAACATCCTGAAAAGCAAAAAGATAAACATTCAAAAAGCTCAACGAACTCCAGGAAGGGTAGAACCCAAAAGAAAATCACCAAGATCCATCATAGTCAAGCTCTCCAAACTCAAAGATAAGGAGACATTTCTGAAAGTAAGCAGAGAAAAAAAAAAGTGTTACATACAAAGGCAAAGAAAGTCAGATTAAGCTCAGATCTCTCAGCAGAAACAATGCAAGCAAGAAGGCAATGAGGAGACATATATAAAACCCTGAAAGAAATAAAAACTGCCAACCAAGAATCCTTTATCCAGTAAAACTATCAATCAAATATGATGGTGTAATCAAAAGATTCCAGGATAAACAGAAGCTAAGAGATTTTTACCAAAGCCAACCCTGCGCTATAAAACATCCTAAAGGGAGTTCTGTGGACAGAGAACCAACAAGAACAGACAACAACCAGAGATTGACATACGTGGCATTACCTCCATGAATAAAGTCAATAGAAAGAAGAGTTGTTAACAGAACAAAACTATAAGAACAAACTCAGAGAATCTGGGAGATCAGTCTATGATCAAAACAAGTACAATGTAAAGGAAGGTAAACATGTAGGAACAGAGATCCAGATAAAGAGAAGGTCAGCTCGATTACAGGATAAAATAGACTGCACTAAACTGACAGAAAAGTTAATGGACAATGAGACAAACTCAAAGAAAATGAACACTTCACAACATACCAAGAGAATGAAAATCCAAGAAGAACATGAAACCATTAAAAATATGAGGAAACTAACAAGACAGAACATAACAATCATAAACTCAATAAAGGAAGGCAAACAGAACAAAGAAGCAGCAACACCACAAACAAACAAATATAATGGCAGCAATTAATCAATACCTATCAATAATTACGCTAAATGTAAATGGATTAAATACACCTGTTAAAAGACAGAGGGTGGAAAATGGATAAGAAAAGAAGATCCTTCAATATGCTGTCTGCAAGAGACGCATCTCACACACAGAGACAAAAACAGATTAAAAGTCAAAGGATGGAAAAAAAATATACGAAGCTAATCAGAATAAAAAGCAAACAGGGTGGCCGTACTAATCTCTGATAAAATAAACTTTAACGCAAAAAACAGCATAATAAATAAAGATGGACATTATGTCATGATGAAAGGGAAAATTGACCAAGGTGAAATAACCATAATAAATATTTATGCTCCCAATGAAAGAGCTCCAAAATATATAAAACAGACTAATATATTTGAAGAAAGAAATAGATGAATCTACAATAATAGTGGGTGATTTTAATACATCACTTTCAAAAACGGATAGAACAACCAGAAAGAAACTTGACAAAGACACAGAAGAACTAAACAACACGATCAGCCAACTGGACCTTAGAGATGTATACAGAGCATTCAACTGCACAATACACATTCTTTTCCAGTGCACATGGAACATTCTCCAGAATAGACCGTGTTTTAGACCACAAAACAAATCTGCATAAATTTAAAAATATCAAAATACTACAAAGCATCTTCTCAGATCACAATGCTATCAAATTTGAAGTCAACAATAGGAAGACCAAGGAAATCAAGTCAAATACATGGAAACTGAATAACACCCTGCTGAAAAATAACTGGGTAGTAGAAGAAATTAAA
>NW_006408778.1:700119-707862 GCF_000296735.1 Chrysochloris asiatica | reverse complement strand
TAGAAAACATGAACAGACCTATAACAAAAGAAGAAATTGATCAGGTCAGCAAAAGACTCCCAATCAAAAAAAGTCCGGGCCCAGATGGCTTCACTGTTGAATTCTACCAAACATTCAAGGAAGAGCTTTCACTAATTCTCCTCAAATTATTTCAGAAGATAGAGGAGGATGGAAATCTTCCTAATACATTTTATGAAGCAAGCATAACCCTCATACCAAAACCAGAGAATGACATCACTAAGTAAGAAAATTATAGACCAATGTCCCTCATGAACAGTGATGCAAAAATTCTCAACAATATCCTAGCCAACAGAACTCAGTAACACATCAAAAAGATATTACATCATGATCAAGTGGGATTCATACAAGGGATGCAAGAGTGGTTCAACATTAGAAAAACAATCAACGTTATCCATCATATAAATAAGAAAAAAGAAAAGACCCATATAATCATATTAATTGATGCAGAAAAGGCATTTGAAAAAATCCAACATCTATTCCAGATAAAAAACACTCAACAAAATAGGAATTGAAGGGAAATTCTTCAATATAATTCAGAGCACATTCACAAAAGCAACAGCCTACATTACTTTCAATGGAGAGAAACTGAAAGCCTTCCCTCTGCTATCAGGAACCAGACAAGGATGTCCTTTGTCACCACTCCTATTTAATATTGTGCTGGAAGTCTTAGCAAGAGCTATATGTCAAGACAGGGAAATTAAAGTCATACAAATTGGCAAAGAGGAGGTAAAACTCTCCCTATTTGCAGACTATATGATCCTATACGAAGAAAACCCCAATGACTCAGTAAAAAAGCTACTAGACCTCATTGGAAGATTCAGCAAAGTGGCAGGGTATAAGTTTAACATACAAAAATTAATTGGATTCTTCTATACCAAAAATGACAGCATTGAAAAGGACATTAGGAAAGCAATACCATTTAAAATAGCCACCCAAAGGATTAAATATCTTGGAATAAATGTAACCAGAGAAACAAAGGATTTATACAAAGAAAACTACAAAACAATACTATAAGAAACCAAAAGAGACCTACAAAAATGGAAAAATGTACTATGCTCCTAGATAGGAAGACTTAACATTGTGAAAATGCCAATACTGCCCAAAGCAATTTACACATATAATGCAATCCCAATCCAGATTCCAATGACATTCTTCAAAGAGATGGAAAAAACAATTACAAACTTTATATGGAAAGGAAAGAGACCCAGGATAAGCAAACACTGCTTAAGAATAAGAATAAGTTTGGAGGCCTGTCATTTCCCGACTTCAAAATTTACTACACGGCTACAGTGGTCAAAACAGCTTGGTACTGGTACAATGAAAGGTATATAAATCAATGGAAGAGAATCAAGAATCCAGAAATTAATGCTTCTACCTACAGACAACTGGTTTTTGACAAAACACCTAAATGGGGAGGTGATAATGTCTTCAACAGATGGTGCCTGCAGAACTGGAAAATGATATGCAAAAAATTGAAACAAGACCTTCACTTCACGCCTTATACAAAAACCAACTCAACATGGATTAAGGACCTAAATGTGAATCCCAGAATTAAGAAGGCCATCAATGAAAACCTCGGGACAAATGCAAGGGCACTAATGATGGGAATACATGGACTACAAAACATTTTGAAAACCACACAAACCAAAGTAGATAAAATAGATGAGTGGTACATAGTAAAAATTAAAAACTTATGTGCATTAAAAGACTTCACCAGAAGAGTAAAAAGGGAACCCACAGAATGGGAAAAAAATCTTTTGCAATGACACATCAGATAAGGAACTCATTTCCAGAATATACAGGAAACTACAACACCTCTATAAGAAAAGGAAAAATAACCCAATTAAAAAGTGGGCATAGGACATGAACAGACATTTCACTAAGAAATCCGGGCAGCCAACAAACATATGAAGAAATGTTCACAATCACTAACCATTTGTAGTTATTGTCAGGTGCCATCGAGTCAGAACCTACTCATAGCAACCCCATGCACAGCAGAACGGAACAATGTCCGATCCTGGGCCAACCTCACTACCGCTGCCACACTTGAATCCATCAATGATGCCACCTGGCTGACACATCTCGTTGGGGGTCTTCCTCTTTTTCTCTGACCCTCTATATTAACTAGCATGACATCCTTCTCCAGCGACTGTTCTCTCCTGACAACATGTCCAAAGTATGAGAAATGAAGCTTAGCCATCCTGGCCTCCAAGGAGCACTCGGGCTGCACTTCTTCCAAATAGATCTATTGGTTCTTTTGGCAATCCATGGCACCCTTAGTATTTTCCTCCAACACCACAACTCAAAGGCATCAATTCTTCTATGGTCTTCCTTATTCACTGTCCAGCTTTCACATCCATATGAGGTTACTGACAATACCATGACTTGGGTCAGGCACACCTTAGTCCTCAAGCTGACATCTCTGCTCTTCAACACTCCAAAAAGTTCCTGTGCAGCAGACTTGCCCAATGCAATACGTCGTTTGATCTCTTGACTGCTGCTTCCCTGAGAGTTGACAGTTGATTCAAGAAGAATGAAGTCCCTGACAACTTCAATCTTTTCTCCGTTGATAAGAATGTTGTTTATTGGTCCAGTGGTGAGGATTTTTGTTTTTCTGACATTGAGATGCAACCCATACCGAAGGCTGTTTTCTTTGATCTTCATCAGTAAATGTTTCAAGTCCTCTTCACTTTTAGCAAGCAAGTTTGTATCATCTGCATATTGCAGGTTGTTAATGAGTCTTCCTCCAATTCTGATGCCACGTTTTTCTTCATAGAATCCAGCTTCTTGTATTATTTGCTCAGCATACAGGTTGAATAAGTATGGTGAAAGAACACAACCTTGTCGCTCACCTTTCCCAATTTTAAAGCATTCAGTGTTCCCATGTTCTGTTCGAACAACTGCTTCTTGGTCCAGGTACAGATTCTTCAGAAATACAATTAAGTGTTCTGGAATACTCATACCTCTCAATGTTGTCCATAGCTTGTCATGATCCACAACTGAAAGCCTTTGCATAGTCAATAAAGCATAGGTAAATATCTTTCTGATATTCTCTGTTTTCCGCCAAAGTCCACTGGACATCAGCAATGATATCTCTCATTCCCTGGCCTTTTCTGGATCCAGCTTGAACCTCTGGAAGTTCTCTGTCAATGTATGATTGTAGCCATTTCTGTATTACCTTGAGCAAAATTTTATTCGCTTGAGATATCAAGGAAATTGTCTGATGATTTCCTCATTCTGTTGGGTCACCTCTCTTTGAAATGGGCAAAAATATGGATCTCTTTGAATCAGTCGGCAGATAGTTGTCTTCCAAATTTCTTGACATAGATGAGTGAGTGCCTCTTGTGCTGCCTCATTTTCTTGAAAGATTTCAATTTTTATTCCATGAATTCCTGGTGCCTTGTTCTTTGCCAATTCTTTCAATGGTCTTTGGACTTCCTCCCTGAATATCATTGGCTCTTGTTCATAGGGTATCTCTTGAAATGGTTGAACATTAACCATTTCCTTTTGATACAATGATTCTGTGTATTCCTTTTATCTTCTCTTGATGCATTCTGCATCATTCAATAATTTGCCCAGAGAATCTTTCAATAATGAAAGTCGAGTCCTGATTTTTTAATTCAGTTCCCTCAGCTTGAGAAAGGCTGACCGTGTTCTTCCATTTTGGTTTTCTAATTCCAAATCTTTGCATATTTTATTATAGTACCTGGTTTTGTCTTCTCGAGCTGATCTTTGAAATATTCTGTTCAGCTCTTGGACCTCTTCAATTCTTCTATTTGCTTTAGCTTGTCTACGCTGGAAAGCAATTTTCAGAGTCTCCTCTGACATCCATTTTGTTAGGGGCTGGTCCCAGAACTCTGAACCACATATAAAGGAATATTTAGAAGATTGGAAGGCTTGGAGCTTGGGAATTTTGGCAGAAGCAAGAAATCTATTGCTTTCTAGTCCAGGACGCTCAGCTGCTCCAGGAGCCACCATCTTGGATGTTCTTGAACACCAATAGAACAGGTTTTGACATAAAAATTGATGTAGAAAGAACATTCCCTGCTTATACCTAAGAGACATGCAGGAAACCACTACCAAATACCTGTATGTGTCTCCATGTTTTCAGTAGGTTCTGTATACCCCCCTGGAGGCTGAGCAACTTACATTGTCTTGCCTGCCTTGGTCTATCACAGTGCTTTATTGCTGACTCTCAGTTCTCATGCTGATCATTTCTAAATGGAGATTAGTGCTCTCTGGCGGTCCTACATAGGTTGAGGGTGGACACTTGCAGTGGTGGTTTCTAAATGGATGGAGATGTGGACAAGCTATTCCATGCAATATTGATCAACCCACTCTTTCCAGATGTTGTTCACTGTAGACTACTCAGAATGGGTCAGCACAGTGCTATCACTAGAGTAGGTATCATCCAGGGCCGTAATTCATGAAAAACATCCCAGGTTGGAAGAACAACCTGGACTCACCCCACTCCGGTGTCTTAATGCCTTGTGAAGCGTATTTAATTCCTGTGTAGTGCATACAATGAAGTCTAATTATTGTTTGTGGTGAAAATAAAATGTATTTACCGTGAATAAATCAGTGATCATATAAAATTCTACATGCAATCTCTGGCACCCTTCCCATCACAATAAATGTACTTTACATCTACTGATTCTTTTTAGTTACTGACTTTTGCACTCAAATCCAAGAAATTATCAATTAATTCCAACCACATTTTTTAATAATATTAAAGTGAAAAAAAAAAAAGTTAAAACTTCAACTTCTTAAGCTTTGGCATTCAACGTTTCTGTGTAAATTTCAGTTAACAGTCACACCTTGGAGTCATGTGTATAATAACCTCTCACTCCCAGATTGGATTCTACTCAGTGGAAATTCAAGCATCCTCCATGCCCTCTGGATCTAGGTTCCCTCTTGAAAGCTTGTAAGCCAGTCGCTTCTTGCCTTTGTAACTCCCCCATTTTGGGTAGCCAATGTCCAAGTTACCCATCCCTGTCTACTCTGTGTATGGAGGGGGTGGGAATGATCATTGTTGTAAGGATTTGTTCCCTCTTTTGAGCTAATGCATCCATAGGTGTAGGTCAAGTTCATCAAATTGTATCAAATTACTGCTTTTTTCCCCTCTTCTTTCTTCTTTTAGTTGAGGTCTGAACATCCAGTCATTGAAGCCTGGTCAAGTGGATATTATCTGCAAGTGTGGGTGTTCTTGTGTATATGCCCTCTCTTCTTATAAGCTGGATGCTTCACTCTCCACTCTAGTCCTCTGTGGCTATGTCACTGACTCTGGGCCAAAGAGTCCCCAGATCTGGCTACACTGCTAGCAAACCAGTTCTCCACAAGGGTTCACAGGAATCTACTGAATGTTGTAGGGCTTAGCTTGCAGTTTCATTGCTGTTTGTCTCTCACTTCCCGTTATCGGTGACGAACATGGTCACCAATCAGAGTGTGTATTCCCATTGATTCTTAGTATTGGAAGGGGGTTCACTCTGAGGGGACCGGACCACTTGCCTTGATGTCTCCTGGGAGAGCAGCTTGCTTGTTCTTGTAGTATTCAGTCGGTCTGCCTTTTGATCTTTTCATTTTTCATTTTTGTTTCATTTTTCCTTTCAATCTTTCTTTCAAGAAGTATCTTCTGTTCTTCTAGACACTCCAGGCTAGTCTGCCCATCCTTTCAAGAGGAAATTTCCCACTACTGAAGATTCTGGATGCTGTTCAGGATTCCACCTATAGTCTTATGTAATGCAGAGGCTCCACAGGAAGCCTCCTTCACTGGGCACTTTTAGGTGTTCCAATCAGTTATAGGCAGAAGACGGACTTACAAGCTTTTTATGGTAATATTTCTGGTTATTCCTTTTTCTCCCCTTCCAGTGTCTATTTTAGAATGTAATGAAAGGAAAACAAAGATTAAAGACAGCCAAGTACCTTAACATTATTTCCCCCTTTTCCTCATTCCAACCATATCTCAATCCCTGTATCCCAGAGCCCTGTTGTTCCACGGCTGTGCATACATCATTCTTTACCTCTGTCCCACTTACCCATGCAAACTTGCATAATTGATATCCCATTCACTTTGTTCTTCCATTCCTTTCTCATTTCTTGTATATTGCCCCCCTCCCCAGCACCTAAACTATCCATGTCTATTCCCTGCCCTGTGCTCTACCTTCCCCTCTCCTCGCCTCACCCCATCCCCACATGCCAGCAACCAGCAAACCGCCCCCCCCCCCTTTTGGAATGGGTTTTTTTTCCTTAGCCTTTTATAGTAGTGGTGCTATGTAGTATTTCTCCTTGTGTGACTGACTAATTTCACTTAACATAATGTCCTCAAGGGTCATCCATATTATGTGGTGGCTTGCAGCTTCCTTGTTATTCTTCAAGGCAGCATAATATTCCATTGTATGTATATACAACAGTTTGTTTATTCATTTATCAGTTGATGGTTTCTTTGAATGTCTCGTCTTTTTGCTATTGTAAATAGTGCTGCTATGAACATTAGTGTGCAAATATCTTCTCGTCTTATGGCTCCTATTTCTTGTGGGTTAACACCAAGAAGAGGAATTGCTGGATCATAAGATAGTTCTATTCCCAACCTTCTGAGGAAGCGCCATATTGATTTCCACAGAAGTTGGACCATTTTGCAGTCCCACTAACAATGCAGGAGTGTCCCAGTCTGTCCACATTCCAACCAGCATTTATTGTCCTCTACTTTTTTTACCTTTGCTCTTATTGCTGGTGAGAGATAATATCTCATTGTTCTTTTGATTTGCATCTCTCTGATGACTAGTGACCATGAACATTTCTTCATATGTTTCTTGGCTACCTGGATCTTCTCCTTGGTGAAGTGTCTGTTCATGTCCTGTGCCCATATTTTAATTGGATTATTAATCTTTTTCTTGTAGAGGTGTTGTAGTTTCCTATATATTTTAGAAATGAATCCCTTGTCTGATGTTTCTTTGCAAAATAATTTTTACCATTCTGTGGGTTCCCTTTTTACTCTTCTGGTGAAGTCTTTTGATGCACAAAAGTTTTTAATTTTCAGTATGTCCCCACTCATCTATTTTGTCTAGTTTTGTTTGTGTGGTTTTCAAAATGTTTGGTAGTCTGTGTATTCCCTGAAATAATGCCCTCACATTTGTCCCGATTTTTTCATTGATGGTGTTCATAAATCTTGGATTTACATTTAGGTGTTTAATCCATGTTGAGTTGGATTTGTATAACATGTGAGGTGAAGGTCTTGGTTTAATCTTTTGCATATTGCTTTCCAGTTCTGCCAGCACCAACATTTGAAGAGACTGTCTCCTCCCCATAGGACATATTTAGGTGTTTTGTCAAAAATCAGTTGTCTGTATGTAGAAGCGCTAATTTCTGGATTCTCGATTCTGTTCCATTTATCTATGTGTCTTTCACTGTACCAGTACCAAGCTGTTCTGAACATTGTAATTGTGTAGTAAATCTTGAAGTTGGGAAGTGAGAGGCCTCCAACCTTATTCTTCTTCTTAAGCAGTGCTTTTTTTATCCGGGGTCTCATTCCTTTCCATGTAAAGTTTGTAAATTTTTTGTCCTTCTCTTTGAAGAATATCATTAGAATCTGGATTGGGATTGCATTACATGTGTAAATTGCTTTGGGCAGTATTGACAGTTTCACAATGTTGTCTTCCTATCCAGGAGCATGGTACATTCTTCCATTTCTGTAAGTCTCTTTCGATTTCTTATAGTAGTGTTTTG
>NW_006408778.1:665099-696586 GCF_000296735.1 Chrysochloris asiatica | reverse complement strand
CTCAGAGTAACTTTTTTGAGCCTCAGTTGGGCCTGGGTATCGGTGGTGTGCCGTTTGAGCCTCGGGCGGGTGAGTTGAGCCTAGGGCGGGCAGTTTGGGCCTCTGGGGGCCTGGGTGTCAGTGACCGGGCTGCAGGAGTGTTAGGCCTCGGGCGGGTGGTTTGGGCCTTGGGCGGGCGAGTTGGGTCTCAGGGACACTGGGCCTACGCAACAGGGCTACGTGGGAGGTTGGGCCTCAAGCACCCTGGGCCTCTGCAACCTGGCTACGCAGCGAGTTAGGCCTTGGAGGCCCTGGACCTTGGCGGCGGCGGGTATGCAATTTTGGCCTTGGTTGGGCCGGGGCCTTTGTGACAAGTCTGTGGGCAGGTTGGGCCTCAGGGCCTTCCTTGGCCTCAGTGGGAGTGTCTGGGCATGGGAGGGCCTTGGCCTCAGTGGGCGGACTTGTGCCTTGGGCATTCCTGAACCTCGGTGGCTTGGCAGAGGGCTGGTCTAGGCTGGGGCAGTAGAGGGCTGGGGTTGATGGCTGTAAGGCGGCAGTGTCCATATTTGATGACATAAAGTATGCCTCTCTCAGTCTCTCTGTACCATGTGTACCCCAAATTTCCTGATATCCACACTGATATCCCTCTCTCTATGTTCGGCTTTATTAGTTTATGCTTCTTTTTCTCTGGAAATGCAGCCTTCTAAATGGGGATGCTCTCCCCTGCATTCCAAGGTCAGCAGGGGGCAGAGTCACTCGCCATCGCTGCCACGGAAGCGGGATCCGCATGCAGGCAAGCAAAAGCTTAAAATGCCTGTAATTCCTCCACAATTTGATCTTTTAAGAAAACGAGTTCAGGATGTTGAAATATATGATCTTATGTTTGTTAAAAGGCTGTCTGTCTGCTAGACAGTGGTTTCCTATGTGCAATTCTGCCCCTTTTCCCCGGAGACTTCCCTACCTGAGTTGCCTGGTCAGGGAAGCTCCGCGTCACTCCACATTGTAATTGTTTTGACCTCCCAGATCCTCCGCATTTATAAGACCAGATCCTCTGTTCCTGAGTCTTACATTTGTCAATTGAGTTCAGGGTGATGCTGCCACGTATGTTGTTCTCTAGTTGTTGTCTGTTCTTTTCATTTCTCAGTCCACAGAACTTCCTTAAGATGTTTTTCATAGCAAGGTTGGCTTTGGAAAAATCCCTTAGCTTCTGTTTATCCTGGAATGTTTTGATTACATCATCATATTTGAGTGACAGCTTTGCAGGTAGAGGATTCTTGGGTGCAAGTATTTTCTGTCAGGTTTTTATATATATATCTGACTATTGTCTTCTTGCTTGCATAGTTTCTTTTGAAAGAGCCGAGCTTAATCTGATTTGCTTGCCATTACATTTTACAATTCTCTTTTTCCTCTGCTTTCAGGATTCTGTCCTTATCTTTGATTTTGGAGAATGTTGGTGGCCAGCCCTGACAGATTTATTAGGGGGGTTCACAAAGGGAGATGTGGTGTTGGTGAAGAAATCACACAGAGTCGATGATTCATGCTGAATTCTGATGATGATGATTTTACTTAATTTTTCAGCTCCTTATATACCATTAAAATCTCATAGTGAACAATGATCTCATAACCAATCAATTTCTTTGATGCATTACACAAATGATCTTGTTAAATTACCTTAATCTTTGTAACATCCTAAAACGTCAGGTTAACCTTAAAACATAATTCTAAATCTTAGCTCCTATTTCTACCTTCACTATTATTTTCTATAGATTCATTAATCACAATATGTACCTAAACATTATTTTCTATGGTAACTGACAACACAGTTGTTTCTCAAGATTGATTAAACAAGAAAAACAAGAGCTCTTAAAGTTTTGTAGTTAAGAAGAAATGGAACAACTTCCTTATGCTAATAACTTCTCTATACAAAACATCTAGTTAAATTTCTACCTATGATCTATTACTATTCCCTTATCCCTTAATTGCATCTTAGCTAATTTTCTAGAGGTCTTAATGTCCCTGACCAAAACCGTACAGAATGTTGAAATGTAGTCTTAAACTTGAACTGGCAAAACTTTAGCTGGTTTTTCCTATGGTGAAACTTATTGTTAGTGTGAAAAGCATTCTTTAGGACTACGCATGATTGAATATGGTGTGAAGGTGTCTAAATGGAATTTTTTTACCTTTAATGTAATCATTGAAGAGTTCCACTAAAAACTTCTTTAATAAAATCAAGAAAAATAAAAAATGAACTATTCCAAAAATGAAAAGACAGAGACTGCAAGTCCCCCACATGAGGTTCCCCTTGGAGCTTTGCCAACCAAGGAGACACTCAACTGTCGCTTTGTTAAAAAATGAGCTTTTCATGAGCAGGGTTTCTTGCCATTCTGTCCCTTTATGGCATGGCGTCCGCCAGGAGACCTTGATTGTTATATATCTTGTTGATTGTCCTTTAGGGTCTGCCCTTCCTGAGGTTCGTTGAGCTTCTTGAATGCTTATCTGTTCATTTTTCATTTTGTTAGGAAACTTTTCTTCCAGAAGCTCTTCAACTAACTCCTCTGTGGACTTGTGTGATTCTTCCTGTTCTGGAATGCTGATAATTCTTAAGTTATTCCTCTTCGTGCTGTCCAACATGAATCAGGCCTTCTTCAGATTTTTTTATCCTTTTTTCTGCTTGCTCTTCTATCTTAGTAGTGTTAAGAAATAGATTTTGGCTCCATCTCTTCAGTTCTACTCCTTTGCCTTTTCAATGTATTGTCCAGTTCTGATATTCTATTATTAATCATTTGGAACTCTTTCTATAGGTTTTGAATTGTTTCTAATGCTGTTTCTATTTTATTTGATTATTCCTGTACCACTTTCCTGACTTCTTCCTTATTTTTCTCAAGACCATGGTATAGTGTTTTGATACATTTTATAATATTTTTTCTAAATTCCTTCTCAGGAATTTCCAAAGCCTGCCCATCTTCCAGTATGAAGTGTAGGTCTACTTCCAGCTCATTATGTCAGTCACTTTACCTTGATTCTGGACATGTGCAGATATGGTCATCTGTTTCTGTGTTTTGTGCATATTCAGGAGTTATCTTTGGCCTTAATATTTAGATGGGTGTGTGTTTTGGTATTTTATATACTTTCTGATTGCCTCCAGGTAGATGTGATCAGGAGATGGGCTTCCCTTTTCACTCTTCTTACTGAGAAATTTCAAGATGCTATTGTTGGTTGTTTTGACAAAACTCAGGAGTTAATTTTCAGCCTATTTCCTTTTCAGTCCTGCTCCACAATCCCTGTTCAGACATTTTTCCTAGTGATAAATAGTTCAGGGCCTGCTTTGGCCATTTGGTTTTAAGTGGAAGCTTGTCGGGGTCCTGCCTCGACAAGGGAGTGAGTACACGAAGGAGGGAGGTCTGGAAAGGCTAAAGAGAAAGAGTTCAATACAAAAATACAGACGCACAAGTTTGATGCATGTCTGGAAAAGCAAGCAAGAAAGAAATACTCTGAGACCAGAGTGGATGCAAGCTGACAGATAGAATAGCCCTGCTTCCAAGGATGCATGCAGAACTGAATCCACCTCAGTCTTTTTTTTTTTTTTTTTTTCACATGAGGAACTTAAAACACAAAATACAGGATGAGATCATTCATTTAAGAGAGTACAATAGTAAATCACAAGGTTACATACATAGTTAATCTTCACATGTTACCCATTTTCAATTCCCATTTTTCTAGACATATGTCTTCCTGAGCCAAAAGTGCAAGCAAGCATATCATGGTTTAAACTTTAAATTCAAGGGCCTTTGTGGCCCAAGGCGGTGACTTGCATTTTTTTTGTAAGCAAAAAGCCTTTTTATATATTCAATCAGAAATGGTTATAATTGGCAGACAGAGAAGTGTGAAGAGGGTTAACGAAAATTTATATCAAACTTCTTATAGTTGTATTAATTCTACTTTGTGCATACTACAGACAATAATCATCTGTGCTAAGGTGACAGACTTTTATACATTGAATTTGTTCTTTTAAACTATTTATTTTGTCTTGTTTATTTCTGTAATTCTAAGGTAACTTTACTGGCAACAGTCAAGTGATATGGGAAACTCAAATCTCTAAGCCAGACTCTTTTTCCCTGCTTAGGGTCCCAGATTCAACTTTGACAGTGCTTAGAGTCATGATTACACTTTTATCTACCTTCTTTAGGGAAGAGGTCATCAGGGTCGAAACTATCTTTTTCAGGGATAGTTGGAGGAGGTTGCTGCTATTGTCTTTTAAATAAGTATACTTATAATTCATCTAAAATACCTTTCTATTACCCCAATATAACTATTCTTGCTCATAAGTCGTTTTGGGGAGGTTTTACTGATTCAGCCCCAAAGGGAACTTCAACTTTATTATTGTACATGGACATCAAGGGCTTATGTTTTAAGTTAATATCAAACATAACTGAATATATTGATAAAGAACAGCATCAGCATTCCTGCCAAGTGGCCAGAGCTTTGTTTCTCAGAGAGCTTTGTTCCCAAGATCTTACGCACAAGCTATACCTCGAAGATAGTGACATTTACAATGGTGCCATTAGAAGAATCATTATTTTTGTTAACATCATAAGAAGCCATTTTCCCAGAAGCTACAATTATCAGAGTTAAGAGCATAAAGGACAGGTACAGAATGAACAAAAGTACAATTAAGGAAAATTACACAGAGGTGGCTAAACAGTGAGTTTGCCAAAGGCCATGAGCCTGGGTCCAGGAAGGGGTCACTTCCTGGACCCTCAGGGTCCATGGCTCGCAATCCCGAGAAGGGCTCTGGGGGTGGATTTTTGTCCATGTCCCAGGGCCTCAGCTTCTCAGTTTTTGCTAATGCTATCACCAGCAGAAGCTGTCACTTTAAATTTCGAGGATATCTGTGTGCATGCGTAGTAGAACCCTCTGGGGGTGGGAGTGGGATATTCACTTGCTTAGGCACCCCCTCTAGTCACCAGAATGGTGGTGCACAAGCAGTGAGAGACAAATGAACAGATACCAAAAAAGAAAGAAAGAAAGAAAGAAAGAAAGAAAGAAAGAAAGAAAGAAAGAAAGAAAGAAAGAAAAAAAGAATGTCCACACCTTTATGTCCGCGGTTCTGTCAGGCTTCTGTGGCTGCTTGGATCCTTCCCCCACTTGGTCTCTTCCAGGATGGCAGCTCGAGGAGTAGCTGAGCATCATTAATTAGAAAACAATGAATTTCTTGCTTCTGCTACAAATTCCTTTAGCTCTAAGCTTCCAACCTTTTAAATATCCCTTCATATGTGGTTCAGAGTTCTGGCACCATCCCAAGCCTGCTTGGTCTGGTATTCTGTTGTTGCTGATGGAGCTCCCCACTGCACTTCTACCCAATCTATCTTGTTTGTTCTCTCTATTTTTCTTCTCTCTTGGGGGAGTATTTTCTCTTCTTACCTCACATGACAGGAGATAGCTACTGTGGCCATACAGACAAGCCACAGCCATACCTTCTTAAACCCCACCAACTGCACTAGTCAATACCAACTGTTATTCACTAAATCAAAGGCAATAATATAATCAATTAAATTCAACTTGAACTGAACAGAGAATTTTGCATAAGCTTATCTCTCGATCATACTCAACAGAATACAGTCGGTGAGTGCCTAAGAATACCACAACATACATCCATCAACTTAATACACACAAAAAAAGGTCTCAAAAGCAACAGACAATTTCTGTTCACATGAAAAAACAAGACAGTATCTCAAACAAATGACCCAAAGGCAGAGCTAAAAAAATGTTTTTTTTTGGGAAAAAAGGTACTGGAAATTCCTGACAAATAATTCAAGAGAATGATATTTAGTTACCTCCAAACTATTGGCAGAAAGGTCAAGGGGGAAAAAAGGAAGAATTCAGAAAAGTGCTACAGGAATGATCTAATAACATAGATAAAGAATTGAAGATGATTTAAAACCTGCAAACAGAAATCAAGAAGATTAATATAAGATGTCAGAAATGGACAATACACAGAAAGCTCAAAGGAATATATTTTAATAAATGGAAGTGAGAATTAATGAGCTTGAAGATAAATCTCTCAATACTAACAAGCTAGAATAAGCAGAAGAAAGAATTAAAAAAATCCAAACAAAGTCTATGATTCATGTGAGACAATATGAAGAGGAATAACTTATCGGTGATCATCATTCCAGGACAGGAAGATACAAAGAAGACGACAAAAGAAATAGTCAAAGAGCTGCTGGAAGAAAACTTCCCTAACATTATGAAAGATGAGAAGATAAACATCCAAGAAGCTGAATGAATACCAGGTGGGATATATCCAAAAGGAAAATCACAAAGACATATCATAATCAAACTCTCTAAAATCAAAGATAAGGAAAGAATCTGAAAGCTGCTTGATAAAAATAAAATGTTACCTAGAAAAGAAAACAAATAAGATTAAGCTCTGATTTCTCAGCAGAACCCATGCAGGCAAGAAACAATGGGAGGCACATACAAAACTCTGAAGAAAAAAAAAAACAAAAAAAAAAACTGTCAACCAAGAATCTTATACCCAACAAGCTGTCCTGCAAATTTGATGGTGAAATTAGAACATTTTCAGATAAACATAAATTAAAAGATTATGTAAAAACCATGCCAACTCTCCAAAATATACTAAAGGGAGTTCTTTATACTAAAACCCAACAATAGCAAATATCAATCAGAGATGGACATACATGGCAACGCCACCTGGAATTCAGTCCAAATATGAAAGTGTTCAGGGTAGAACATAACTACAAGACTGAAAATAAGGCATAAGATTTGTCAATCTATAGTCAGAAAATCTACAAAGCAAAGTGAGGGAAAATATACTTACAGAATTCCAGGTGGCAAGGAAGTCAGGCAGATTTCAAGATAAGACAGACTGTTTAAAAATGAGGATGAAATTAATAAAGTACAGAGTAACCTCAAAGAAACTTAATACACCTTCACATCAAATCAAGAAAAAGAAAATCCAGGAAGATTTTGGAAACGTTAAAATTATGGAGAAATTGACAAACAAAAGCACACACACAAAAATGAATTCAGTACAGGAAAGCATGTACAACATACCATCAACACCACACACACACACACACACACACACACACACACGACTGCAATGGATTCATACCGATTGATAATTAAGCTAAATGTCAATGAATTGAATTCACTAGTCAAAAGACAGAGTAGTAGATGCAGAGGCTGTGGCAACGCAGAGGAAACAGGAGTGACCAGAGAACGCTGCCAACACCATGAGCCTCCTCAACAAGCCCAAGAGTGAGATGACCCCAGAGGAGCTGCAGAAGCAGGAGGAGGAGGAGTTTAACACCGGGCTCCTGTTGGTGTTTACACAGTCGATCAAATACAACACCCAAGTGCTCATCAACTGTTGCAACAACGAGAAGCTGCTGGGACTCATAAAGGCTTTCGACAGGCACTGCAACATGGTGCTGGAGAATGTGAAAGAAATGTGGACCGAAGTTCCCAAGAGTGGCAAGGGCAAGAAGAAGTCCAAGTCCATCAACAAGGACCGCAACATCTCCAAGATGTTCCTACGAGGGGACTCTGTCATTGTGGTCTTGCGGAACCCACTCATTGCCCGCAAGTAGGGGCCCAAAGCCGCCTTCCACCACCCCGTGAAGACCTTCCCTGTGTTGGGAATAATAAAGTCCCTGTGGTTAAAAAACAAAACAAAACAACAAAAATGACAGAATGGCAGAATGGATAAGAAAATAGAATCCTTCAGTATGTTGCCTACAAGAGACACACCTTACACACCAAGACAAACACAGATTTACAATTAATGGATGGAAAAAAAATGTATCTAATGAATGGGCATCATAAATTAACAGAAGTGGCTATACTTATCTCTTATAAAATTAACTTTCAGACAAAAACTAGCATAAAAGTCAAAGGACATAATCTCAAGATTAAAACATCAATTGAACAAGAGGGCATAACCATAATATATAATTATGCTACCAATGAAAAAGCCTCAAAAATATAAATCAAACTATAATCTAATTGAAGAAAGAAATAGACAACTCTACAATAGTAGTAGGAAATTTTAATACAGCACTTTAAAAAATGATAGAACAACCAGAAAGAAACTCAACAAAGACACAGAGGAACTAAATAGTAAGACCAATCAATTTGACTTAGCATATTTTTATGGAGCACTGAACCCAATAATAGCACAATAGACAATACACATTCTTTTCCAGTGTACATGCAACATTCTCCAGAATAGGCCATATATTGTCACAAAGCAACTTTCAATAAATTTTAAAACATCAAAGTATTACAAACCATCTTCTCAGATCACAATGCAATAAAATAAAGAAGGTGGCAAACGAATAATGAAGATAGTTGAAGACACAGGATGTATGCATGGGCTAAATAAGATGGATGTAATAGTGACATATACAAACCCTGGAACAACAGTATTCTGGGAATAAATAAATGGATTAGACATAGGCTGAATGAATAAGAGAGGAAGTTGTTGCTATTAGGTGCCATCAAGTCAGCACCAACTCATAGCGACCCCTATGCACAACAATACAAAACACTGCCCAGTCCTACACCAACCTTGCAATCATTGCTACATTTGAACCCCTTACTTCTGTTACTGTGCCAATCCATCTTGCTGGGGGACTTCCTGTTTTTCTCTGACCTTCCACTTTACCAAACTTGACATACTTCTCCAGGGACTGGTCCTCCTGATAATATATCTGAATTATGAGAGACGAAGTCTTGACTTCCTGGCTTCCAAGGAGCATTCTGGCAGTACTTCTTCCAACACAGATTTGTTTGTTCTTTTGGCAGTACATGGTACTGTTAATATTCTCATCCAACACTATAACTCAAATTAATCAATCCTTCTATGGCCTTCCTTATTCACTGTGAGACATATATATATATTTACATCCCACAAATATATGAGTTTGTAAGAGAAAAATGAAACATTCTTTGATGGTTGCTGGAGGGATGGTGAAGGGAGAGTAGGTCACTGCTTATAGTGTAGATACATGCTAACTTGGGTGACAGAGAGGGCTGAAGTTGGCCGAAGTATGATGAAGACAGGTGAAGACGCAGAGGTATACAAGAACTGAAGAGGATAGAGGTAAATAGTGATACAACATTGGAACAACAATGCTCTGGGTAGATTCATGAACAAAGACACATGCTGAATGATTATGGGAAGAGTAGAATATGTGCATATGTATATGTATTTGTGTATGATATATAAGTATATAAATATGTACATATATGTATACATTTATATGTCCTCCAGATATACAAGAGTGTGAAAGAAGAAATTGGTATATGGGTATTTACTTTTACTGAAAATACCACTGTAAATGTAGTGAAGCATACAGCAGGCAAAATTATGAAAACTAGTAGCTGAGCTTGGGGGCTTAAGACCATAGTCTCAGGAGACACCATTGTCAATTGGCATATCATAGTACACAAAGACAGTGTTCTATATCCTACTTTGGTGGGTCTAGGATATTAAAAGCACATAAGTGGTCTTCTAAGGTGCAGCTATAGGTTTAATATGTGTGGAAGAAAGAAGAGTGATGAGAATTAAAGATGCTTGGAATCAACTCATCCAATGGACTAATGGAACACGTCAACATCAGTCTCCATAACCTGAGACTAGAACTATAGAAGTAGATGGTACCCTAACATTACCAACTGCGTTGAACAGAACCAAAAGAAGAGATCCTGGAAGAGCAACACAATGTGTAGAACAAAGCTCAAAATTATTTTTTAAAAAGACCAGGCTTACTGGTTAGAAAGAGACTGAAGGAACACGAGACTGATCCCCAACCACCCTTCAGGTCTGGAAAGGAACACACCATCTTTTAGGCATGGAGTAGATAGGTATATAGGAGGAACAACTTCAGTCAAGTAGTTGATAGTAGATAGGTATATAAGGGGAACAACAACCTAGTAAGATATGATCACTATGAATAATGAAATGATCAATCATTCAAAATCAAAGGGCCAACATATACCTAAAGGACAACTGCAAGAAATGTGAAAGTGGGTGAATGTGAAATAGGAGCCACAGAGAGAAAAGGTATGACTTGTTTCAAGGAGGGGATTGCAATCATTAAGATGAAACAAAGTGTATTATTTGTTTAATGTAAATCTGATGATCTTATCTATAATCCTTCATTCATTTCACAATAAAAAGTAAAAAAAAAAAAGCAAAACAAAACAGAAACACAAAAACAAACCCGTTGACACCATGGGCTGAGCTGCCCCACCCCCCGCAGAAGTGAGTCAATGCGGGGCCAGTCTGCGCACACAGGCAGAAGTGAGTGGGAAAACGTGGACCGGGACACGAGCAGATACACGTGTGGGACACACCTTCCACGACAGCAGCACTCTTCTCTCAGTTTTTCTAAGCTTTTTGGAGACCCGAGAAAAGCCCTGTTAATCAAAAGCAAGAAAAATGCCTCACAGAGAAAAAAGATGGTGGAACCAAGGGCAATTAAATCTGCCTTAGGTTCTGAATGGCTGATTAAAGGACATGCTGCACCTGACCAAGACAGAGATGACTGCGTCCTCTTCCAACGTCTATGGACAAGCGTCCAAGATGAGTCCCCACGTCCCTTAGGAGGACTGACTGTCACAACCCCCAGCCATCAAGATAGAACCGTTCAAAGAACTCCCTGATGAATGCAGTATGGAAAAAGGCAGGAAGATGGTGGGAATGAACTACAGCAGCGACATCGAGGAGAAGCCTATTCCTCCTCCAAACATGACCACGATCGAGAGTAGATTTACTATCCCCGCAGATGGAGAACAGTGAGCAGTGAAAGAATACAGCCTCCCAGACGTGGATATCTTACTCTTGAAAATATCAACAGGAAGAAACTGTGCAAGGTGACCAAACACGATTTTCAGAGGCTCACCCCAAGCTACACGGCTGATATCCTTCTTTCCTATTTCCACGACCTCAGAGAGACTACTCTTCCACATTTGACTTGCAATGATGTGAATAAAGCCTTAGAAAACTCCCCATGGTTAATGCATGCTAGAAACACAGATTTACCTTATGAATCACCCAGGAGGTCAGCCTGAACTGGTCATAGACACCCCACACCCCAGTTGAAATCTGCTCAGCCATTTCCTTCCACAATGCCCCAAACTGAAGACCAGCATCCTCAGTTAGATCCCTATCAGATTCTTGGACCAACAAATCCAGGGAATGGGCTGATTTCAGCTTTGGCAGTTACTCCTGGAGCTCCTGTCAGACAGCTCAAACACCAACTGCATCACCTGGGAGGGCACCAATGGGAAGCGCACAATGACAGACCCTGATGAGGTTGCCTGGTATTGAGGAGAATGGAAAAGCAAATCCAATATGAGCTATGATAAACTCAGCTGTGCTCTCCCTTGCAACTACGAAAAATCATTGTGACCAAAGTCCATAGGAAGCTCTATGCCTACAAGTTCAACTTCCATGGAGTTGTCCAGGCCCTCCAGGCCCTCTAGAATCGTCTCTGTACAAGTACCCCACATATCTACCATACATGGACTCCTATCACATCCACCCACAAAAGATGAACTTTGTGACTCCCCATCTGCCAGCTCTACCATTGACATCTAGCTTTTTTGCTTCCCCCAACCCCTATAGGAATTCAACAACTGGGGGTATCTACTAGGCTCCCAGTAAGCCATATGCCTTCTCACTTGGGCACTTACTACAAAAGACCTACTGGAGACCTTTCCCAACAACATCCAATCAACAATGAATTGCCAAAAAACTCTTATCAGAGAACATGAAGCAAAGTGCCTCAGAAAGAATGGAAAAGGTTGCCTAAGACTGGGGAAGGACTCAAGGAAAGAAATCCTAAAGACTCTTAAGGGTTGGGAATTATTAAAGTATTACTACAGAAATAAAGAAAATGCTAAAAAGTGCAATGTATACGGATATATCATCCATGAACCAACCTTGTAAAAGATATTGTAAGTAGAAGCAAGACGTCATAAGGACAAAGTGCCAAAGAAAGTGGTTTTCCATAAACTTTAGAGTGGCAGTTGGAATCCCACTAATGCAAACTGGGATTCAACCAAAACAATAGATATAACACAGTTTTGAGTTAACATTGCCATTTATAATGTCATTTTTAAGGAAAACTACCAGTATTTAAAAATAAGAACATATCCGAAAAAGAAAAGAGTCTGTGGAGTATCAATGGATGTTGATGTGGAACTCACTGGTACTGGCTGTGTTGGCTAAAATCTGATTCTTTCCATTTGATGGAGAGCTCTTTACTCTCTCAAACGGTGAAGATAACCCCATTTTTTTTTTACTCTTTATAGTATTACAGATGTGAGCCAAATGGTAGGACCCAGGATATGGACTGTGAATGTGTGTGTAATGTAATAGAAGGCTTGAGGAAGAAGAAAAGGAAGCAAAGGAGGCAGCAAGGACTGGGGACAAAAACTTCTCAAGCAGTAAAGACTGGATTTAGGGCAATGTGGGATTAAAGAATAAGTCATGGAGATTTGAGGTTCAATGTGATCAAAGTTATACCAAACCCAGTATCATAACGAAAGATTCAGCGTAATGGAGGAAGGGACAACATAGTAGAATTCACAAACAAAATGTATGCATCTTTCTTTGTGTGTTTGTCAAAAATAAAAGAGGAAAAAGTTTAACTGGAATTGTCTGATATTTTAAAGATACTTTAAGGACCTCTTCAATCCATGGGGCTCTGTTCTCCACCAGGGCAAGGTGGCTTTCATGAACACAATCAATGAACCAAAGACACACTACAGAAGAAACAATCAATGATATCATGTGACTTTGAATTTAAATTCTGTATGCCATATGTTTATAATATGATATTATTAGTTCTTAGAATGCAGAATGTATGTAATAAATAAGTTTGGCCTACAATGGCAAATCAGAAAAAAATAAATTTAAGAAAATAGTATTACCAAATATTGTTTTACCAATATTAAACCAAAAGATGAAATCCAAATAAATCTAACCAAAGAAACTAAAGACCAATATACAAAGGAAACTACAAAATACAAAACACTACTACAAGAAACCAAAAGAAATGTACCAAAATGGGAAACTATACAATGCTTATGGAGTCCTGGTGTGGCACTGTGGGTTAATGCATGAGACTACAAAGTCATTTGAACTTCAAGGTTGGTTGTTCAAACTCACAAGCAGCTACTCAGAAACCCTATACAGGGTCGCTATGGGTCAGAATTGACTCAGCGGCACTTAAAAACAACATGGAAAGGAAGACTTAACATTGTGAAAATGTCAATCTGACACAAGGCAACATATGCACATAACACAATCCCAATCCAGATTCCAACAAAATTCTTTATTAAGAGATGGAAAAAAAATGATCATGAACTTTATATGGAAAGGAGAGATAAGCAAAGCACTGCTTAATAAAAAGAACAAAGTTCAAGGCCTCTCACTACCTGATCTCAAAATTTACTACACAGCCTCAGTGGTCAAAACAACCTGGTACTAGTACAATGAAACACAAAGGTAAATGGAACAGAATTGAGAACATACAAGTAAATCCATCATATACAGTCAACTATCTTTGACAAAAGCCCAAAACATATTAAACAGGGAAGACTTTTCAACAAATGGAGCCAAAAAAAACTGGAAATCAAATTGCAAAAAATGAAATAAGACCCATATCTCACACAATATATGAAAGCAAACTCAACATGGATTAAAGACCTAAATGTAAAACCTAAAACTACAAAGAAGATCAATTAAAAAATAGGGACAAACTTAGGGGCTTTTATAGCATAGTGGTTATGAATTGGGCTGCGAGCTGCAAGGTCAGCAGTTCGAAACTACCAGCAGTTCCATGGGAGAAAGATGAGGCGGTCTGCTCCTGTAAAGATTTACAGCCTTGGAAACCCTAGAGTAGGGTCCCTATGAGTTGTAACCGACTCCAAGGCACATAACAACAACAACAACAACAACATATATGACATACATACACTATCAAGCATTGCAAAAAAACACGGAAACCATAAAAGACAAAATATATGACTGGGACTTCCTAAAACTTAGAAACTATATACATAAAAATATTTCACCAAAAAAGTAAAAAGGCAGCTCACACATTGACATGCAATGGTGTATCAGACAAGGAAATACTATCTAAAATTTATAGAAAACTACAAGCCTTCTGCATGAAAAAGACAAACAGCTGATACAGTCTGATGAACTTGATCTATACCTATGGAGCAGCAACTCAAAAGAGGGAACAAATCCTCACAGCAAGAAACATTCACACACACCCACATACACAGAGTGTACGGAGATGGGCAGCTTGGACATTGGATACTCAAATGGGGAGGGGGGGACTACAAAGGCAAGAAGTGACTGGCTTGTAAGCTTTCAATAGGGAACCTGGTGCTAGGGAGCATGGCGGAAGGCAGAAACTCTAGTAGGTACTATTCAATCTGTCTGGGTGGAGCGGATGAAAGGAGATACAGATGGGTAACTCGTGATACTGTAGTGAATAATGCTTATCAGAATGGATTATGAGGGTTGGAAATGCAAAGGTAGAAGTTTTGTAACAAGGAAGGAAGTGATTGATTCTCCAGGACAGGAGCGGAGGCCTCTGGGACCATCAACGGAGAAGAGCCGAGAGTGGGACCCTGCCCAGAGAAACAGAGATGCCTGAGATGGAGACAGTGATGATGATGTGGAGTGATGAAGCGACTGGGGACTTTGGACCCAGAGAGAGAAAGGGACTGTGGGCCAAAAACTGGCGGGTGGAGGGAGAAGTGTAGGGGGTGGGTTTCTGGGATATACCCTTTGGGCAGTTGATGATGCATGGAGGGGATGGGAACCATGGCAGTGAGATGATATACGATGGAATGAATGTAAAACTGAAGTTCCCCCATGTAAACTATCATATAATTCACAATAAAACATTTAAAAAAAAGAAATCAAATGACGTATTGCATTAGGCAAATCTGCTGCACAGGGACTTTTTAAAGTGTTGAAGAGCAAAGATGTCAGCTTGAAGACTAAGGTGTGCCTGACCCTAGCCATGGTATTTTCAATAACCTCATATACATGCAAAAGCTAGACAGTGACTAAGGAAGACCGTAGAAGAATTGATGCCTTTGAGTTATGGTGTTTGTGGAGAATATTGAAAGTGCCATGGGCTGCCAAAAGAACCAATATATCCGTTTTGGAAGAAGTGCAGCCAGAGTGCTCCTTAGAGGCCAAGATGGCCAAACTTTGTCTCTCATACTTTGGACATATTGTCAGGAGGGAGCAGTCACTGGAGAAGGATATCATGCTTGTTAAAGTGGAGGGTAGGAGAAATTAGATGGATTGGCCATGTGGCAGCATTGATGGACTCAAGCATGGCAACTATAGTGAGGCTGGCCCAGGATCGGGCAGTGTTTTGTTCTGCTGTGCATAAGGTCGCTATGGGTTGGTACCGACTCGATGGCACCTAACAAGAACAACATGGGGAGATGCATAGACCTTATTATTCCTTCCTTCTCTAACTTAAGAAGTGTCTGGCCAATCTCTGATTATCCTCCCAGCAATCAAAATTGTGGGCCTTGTAACACTTTCCATGGTGTTGACAACAAAGGGTGATGAGGGTGATCTCTTATCACTGCTTTCACTGCCAGGACATGTACGTGGAACTCTCCCTAGCTAGTTGCTAAGGTAAAGCCTTTAAGACATCCCAGGATATACTCTGGTATTCAGTACACAAAAACTGAGTATGGATGAGGGGGAAGACCCCCAAAGTTAGTGTGGTTTTTACACCTGCAGAGTTCATCTACTGTAGCCATCACTGTGTGCTATGGAGCCCTGAATCTTATCAGAGTTTACATATAACAAACTGCAGTCAGGCCCACTATCCTCCAGGGCCAGCACCAGCTGCAAATTTCTGGGGGACCAGTATATAGTGAGCTCAACATATGACCTCCAGTCATCCAGACTTTCTCCTAGTCGGGTCCTAAGTCAAGTCCCTAGTTGCGGAAAACGAAGTCCTCTTCACTTTTCCCATGTGGGAGCACAGAAAATATTGTAAGTGCAAGGGACAGGCTTCTGAGTGCTCATTCTGTTTACTAGTTTCCAAGCCTCTACTTCTTTGGCAGTTGCTTCCATAGAGTCAACAGAACATCATTCAGTTGCTTATTTACCTTACCCTTATGGATCCCAGCTGTCACAATGGCAGTCCACATTTGTCATCTGGAAACCTTCATGGGCCCCTCACGTACTTTGAACACAGTGAGCTGTTTTCCAGAACTGCTTAATTTCTAAGTCCCGATTCTGGCCATAGCCATATTAACGTCATATATAAGGCCTCAATGTAAGAGGTTAGTATGAAGGCTAGGAATTAAAATACTGATGGAGGAGCAGAAAATAAAAGAAAATCTTTTATTCTGGTAGTAAAACACTCAGCATCTGAATTTCGGATATTTGCATTAAATATGATATTCCACAGGCCCATTTTCTGCAGTACCTGCGCCAAATCAGTATATGTAGTCCACTTGAAGAGTCTTTATGGCAGGTCCTCTGGATCAGCCCACACTGTTCAGGCAGCCACCATCACCCATTCCATCCATGAATAATTCTGGTTTCCTCCAAGCCGTCTAACAATTTGCAGCCATTGTTGCAAAAAGGAATGCAGGGTATTAAAGGCCAAGTTCTCCATCTCAGAGGAGTAAATGGAGACTCTCTGCTGCATTATTCCACAATTGCTTCAGCCAGGCAGAACCTGCTCACCCTGTCTCTGTCTGCACTGCTTCTCCAAATCCTGCAATGCAGGGAGGGAGAAAAAGTGGTAGAGGTCTTAGTCTCTACCATGAGAGGGACACTGAGGACCTCCCCAGTTTCCGTTGGCTGCTTGTGTCTTATCATCTGCTGCATGGCGGGCCGTGCATGCAGAGTCACTTCACATTTCCCCTTAGAAGAGGGAAACCAAAATGTGGGTCCCCTTGTATCTGATTTTCCACCCTGCTCCTGAGTCACAAAGGGGCCCAAGTTTCCCGCTCTAGAGCACTTACCTGAAATTCCAAGCACTCTTCTATGCCTACGAATAGAGTGATGATAACTCAGCTGTTGCTCATGTTGTCTCTTTAAGGCCATAAAAAAGACCCAGCATACAGGGCCACCTATAACCAGGGCTCTCTTCGGCAATCATTCTTCCAGGGACCACAAGGCTTTCTTCAGGGAGATTGTGGTGCTTTCTACTTCCTCCCAATGCTCCACAAGAGTCCAGGCATTCAAAACAGTCATCACTGGATACCACAACCCAATAGGGGGGCACATCTCCTCTGGAGGGGCTGAAGGGGCTGAAGGGATTGAGTGAATACTTATCCCACAAGTATACTGCAGACCCTGCCAGATGTTAACCAGTAGCCCCTCAGAGAGTGGGGGCAGAGCATGGGGAGAAGACAACTGAAAGAAAACTCTTGTAGCAAAACGTAGGTAGGACATTGTCTTTATTCGTAACAAAAGGCAGAAAGGCTTTTTCAGCAGCAGCAACAGCGGTGGTGTTAAGGCAACAGCAGCTGTCCACTGGGACTTCCCAGACCATGTGTATAGTCAGGTTACACAAAGGAAGTATTCTGTCATGCATTATACCATGATTTACGTAAGAGGTTACATAGTGATGTTTAGAATGCAAGCAGCAGTGTGTGCCTGTATTTACCTTAGTTGTTTTCAGGTGGATGTCTAATGCCTTCACATAGGCTATGGTATCTCAGAAACAGTTTTTCTATTCTACACTTTTGCCTTGAGCCCTAAAGCATTTACATAATTTCAGTTTTTATGAAGGTGTGTGTTGTATACTTTCTATATACTTTTTTTCTTTCTTTCTTTTTTCACGTTAGGGCTTATGGTGCAATGAATTACTTCATATGGTTCTTCTACCCATTGTTTTTTGTAACTCCCACCTAACACCTTTTTTCTTGATTAGTCTGTGTTAAATCGTTGGGAAACCATGATAATAGGATATATGATGCAGTTGTCAGTGATTGTTAACATGGCTAATTGTGATTGTAAAAACATGGAGCTCTAATTTTGGTATATAATAAGCACCTTAGAAGTTGGATGTAGAATCTCATTACCATCAGGGAAGAAGAGGTAGGAATGGAGACAGTCTTTGGATCCCAAGATTCCAGTACATTGAACCTCTTTGACTCAGGGATAGAAGGCTGTGACACTGGAAGAATGGCAACACCATAACCTAGAGCCTGATCACCAGACAGAAGAACGAATTCCCCAGTCCACGGAGTGCATAAAGATAAGTGTCCTTGGGCTGTAGGCTTGTTTGTGAAGTGTGGTACCTCAGGCACTTAATTGGCAAACAAGCAAGGTCAGTTGTTTGAGCTCTCCTGTTACTCCTTGGAAACTCTATTCAGGTTGGTTATGGTTGAGAACCATCTTTATGGCATTTAACAACAACAAGAACAGGATTAATGACATACCGAGTTAGATATGAGTGTCTTCAAGCTTAAATTTATATTGGAGTGTGGTGTACTTTAGGTTTTTAACAGCAGAGCTAAAGGAGTTCTGTAACATTGCATGAGCAAGGCAAAGACCAAGTCAAGCAATGTTAGGCAGAGAAAAACTCCTTCTTACAGGCATGGTTGAAAAAACTCTGTCCTAACTACAAGAACTGTGTCCTGAGAATTTCTAATAGTGTATTATAACAAGTTAAATTCCCCAATAAACCCTGGAACTGTGAATACGGTTTCTGTGCTCTGAGTGACAATTTCAATAAAATATCAAGCCTAACTAAGAAGTAGAGAGTGCTGTAGGAGAGAAAGTTGGTTTAAGAACAGGATAAAGAAGGTTGAAGGGCAGAGGGAGGTTTAACTCCATTGGAATTGGTTTTGGGCTGATGTGGAGTTTGGTTTTTCTCCTGTCCCTTGTGAAATCATAGGAGGTCAAACACTGACTCCCATGCCAACTTTTCTACAGGAGTTCATTATTTTCTTGTCACACTATGGAAATATTGTTTATATTTTTAATCATGAATGGTTGTTGAATGTTTTCAAATATAATTTATATTTTTCCTCTATTCTTATATATGTATGTATGTACATATATATGAATACATGATTTTTTGTATACATGAATTTCCTGGATTGGAGTGGTGATGAAAGTTTGATTAGATGTTAGGTTATTATTGTTCTTAGATGTCATTGAGTTGGTTTTAATTATAGTACCCCATAAACATCAGAACAAAACTATGGCCTTTTCCTGCACCATCCCCAGCACTGGAGTTATGTTTTAACTCATTGTTGCAGCCACTATATCAGTCCAGCTTTATAAAGCCTTCCATTGTTTTTTATGACCATCTGTGTTACTGCATATAATTGCCATATCCAGGGACTTGTCCCAAAGTATTTCAAATGAAGTTTCACCATCCTTGATTCAAAGTAGTATTCTGGATTTCTTTCAAAGAAAGATTTGTTAGTTCTTTTGTCAGTCCAACAGTAATGTTAATATTCTTCATTAACAAGATAATTGAAATGCATAAATTCTTTGCTTTTCCTTATCAAGTATATGACTTTCACATTCATGTGAAGTAATTGAAAAAGGCTTGTCTTTATTTTTTTTTTATATTTATGATTTTATTTTGAATTGAGTGAATTTATATTCATCACAAAGTATTTTGTTTCATTGCAATGATTACAATTCACTCCATGCATCACCATTCAACAGCATATGCTTCTATTCCCTTTGTTTTGTTTTGTGTTGTGGTTGATGTTTCTTTTTATTTATTTATTTTTATGTACACAAAAACACTCATGAATACATAATCATTTAAACTACCCAGGTGCTTATTCTACAAGCCTGCATCCTGGCCACCAGCACATAGGCTTTCTCTTTTCATGAGTCTAGAATCCTCAGCTGCTCTAGGTCTTGATGTCATCATCTCTGTCTCCATGTATGGCATCGCTGCTTCTCTGGATCATGTCCCACATTCTGTTCATGTTATTATCCCTTGATGGTCTGCTCTGGTAGCGTAGTGGTTATGAATCGGGCTGTGAACCACAAGGTCCGCAGTTCGAAACTACCAGCTGTTCCGCGGAAGAAAGATGAGGCTTTCTGCTTCCGTAAGGATTTACAGACTCAGAAACCCTGTACAGGGTCGCTATGAGTCGGAACCAACTCACAGCACATAACAACAATAACAACAACAAGGGGAAAGATTAGAGGTTTGAGTCCATCCAGAAGCACTTAATAGAAAAGTGTGCAATCTGTTTTAGAAGGAACTCTGGTAGTGTAGTGGTTACGAATTGGGCTGCGAACTGCAAAGTAAGCAGTTCGAAACTACTGGCCGCTCTGCGGGAGAAAGATGAGGCTTTCTGCTCCTGTAAAGATTTACAGCCTCGGAAACCCTGTACAAGGTCGCTATGTGTCTGAACCGACTCGACGGCAATTAACAACGACAACAATCCTGGAATATAAGATTAACTACTCACTCCCCCCCTTCTCCACTTTTTAAAAAATAAAATTTCTACCTTTACAGTTGTGACAATCACAATAATTCATGGTAACAATTATTCACTATTGAATCATAAGAATCTTATCCCCATCTCCTTTCAGCAGACCAATCTAGGCAAGAGGAAAACTGTTCAGTGTGGATTCTTCCTTTATCCACATTCTTAGAAACTAAAGGCCCTCTTGAAAATTGGTAAGCCAACCTTCATGTCTTTATAACAGCCACTCTCCATTTTAAGTTGCCCATCGCTATCAATCCTTTGTACAACGGGAAAATTTTTGATCCTTGATGTAATGACTTCTTTCATTTCTGCTGATAGTTTGAGTAACTACCTGTATAAGTAGTGTGACAAAATAGTGGAAGTCATTTGTCTTGCATTAGGTGTCCATGATCCATATATACCACCTCAGAGTTATCTTTCAGTTTCTCCCAAAAGCACAACATATATAAATTGACCAAGATGTAATATATTGTACCATAATAAAATCAGACAGCAAGATCATCCTACCTTATGTTTTTTTAATTCCCATGTTGACAAGACATGTCTGTTGTGATGGTTCCCTTCAGGATTTTGCGTGGCTTCATGGATATCCTAAGGTTTGACCACCTCTAATATCATAAAAAAGGAGCTCTTGTAGCGTAGTGTTTTGAATAGGGCTGCTAACCTCAAGGTCGACAGTTCGAAACTACCAGCGGTTCCATGGGAGAAAGATGCTCTTTCTGCTCCCATAAAGATTTATAGCCTCAGAAACCCTGTGCAGCATCACTATGAGTCAGAACCAACTCCACGGTATTAAAAACAAACAAACAATGTCCTAAAGGGGACTTTTTATCCTTTGATGTGTGCTTAACTAGGAATTTTTCTGGTTCCTAGGTATGAGATTACAGGTGCAGCTATTAGAATGCAATCAAAGTAGGGGAAAGTCCTATCAAGCATCACAACTACCTTTCTCTGTCTAACTTCTCTCAGGAGTTATAACACATTTGGATCTGCCAGGCTTTGGGAAAAGGAAATAAATTATGTGGCAAAGATACACAGTTATGATAGTACTAGTTAAAACTCAGTATTCACATCTTGAGCCACTGTCAACTGGGAAATTCCAAGAGCTGAGAATATTTGAAATTGTGTAATCTGAAACCTAAGGGAGCACGAATGTATTTTTTGGAAGAGAAGCACCAAGTAACATAGTGAAGGGGATGGATGTGTTTTAAAAAATAAACCAAAAAACAAAAAAACCCATCAATCAGACTGAGACCCTAAGAATACAAGGTTGCAGGGGTTGCTCTGGACATGCTGAACACTGGGACTTTCCGTGGAACTGGTACAGTGAATCTATCCTGTTGTGTTTTGAATAAAACAGTTTACACATGTTTTCTTCAGGGACTTGTCATCTTCAAATATACATGTGTTTCTTTTTTCTGGAATCCAAGACTCTGAAATGAAAAAGCCTGAATAATCATAAATTAATAATAATTAATCAGGCACTAAGGTGCCCAGAATCAAGCCATGATATTTTCAATAACCTCATATGCATGTGAAAGCTGGACAGTGAATAAGGAAGACTATAGAAGCATCAACGGATTTGAGTTATGGTACTGGAGGAGAATATTGAAAGTTCCATGGGCTGCCAAAAGAACAAACAGATCTGTGTTAGAAGAAGTGCAGCCAGAGTGCTCCTTGGAGACCAGGATGACCAAACATTGTCTATCATACTTTGGACATATTGTCAGGAAATATCAGTTGTTGGATATCATGTTTGATTAGGTAGAGGGTCAGAGAAAAAGAGGAAGACCTCCAGAGAGATGGATTGGCAAAGTGACAGCATCAATGGGCTCAATCATGGCAACAATTGTGAAGTTGGTTCAGGACTGGGCATAGTTTCGTTCTGTTGTGCATAATGTTGCTATGAGTTGGTACCAACTTGATGGCACCGAACAGCAAGAACAACAATGCTTCTCTATGATGGTAATTATAATACAAAAATTCCCTTCAGCGCTGCTTATACAATATTGTAATTTAGTCTAACACAGTTGATCCTATTTTTGACATTTCCATTTTTTGAAAATATACATGGAAACAAACAAACTACATGCTTGCAATGCACCTTGACCTTTTTTATAACAACCGTGTTTTGCGTATATGTGGTTATTGAAAATATCATGGCTTGGGTCAGGTGCACTATAGTCCTCAAACTGACACCTTTGCTTTTCAATACTTTAAAGTGACTTGTACAGCAAATTTGACCCACTCAATATTCATTTGGTTTATTGACCACTCCTTCTATAATCCAAGCAAAGTGAAGTCTGTTTCCACTTATATGGAAAAATTTTCTCCACTTATATGGATGTTTATTGGTCCAGTATTGAGGAATTTTTGTTTTCTCAAATTGATATGGAACCCAAACTGAAGTCTGTGGGTTTTGATCTTCATCAGTAAGCATTGTAAGTCCTCTTCACTTTCACCAAACACGTTTGTATCATCTGCATATCGCAGATTATTTAGAGTCTTATTCCTATCCTTATGCCATGATTTTCTTCACATAATCCAGCTTCTCAAATTATTCGCATAGCATACATAGTGAATATGCATGGTGAAAGAATGTAAATCTGGAGCACAACTTTCTTAATTTTAAACCTTTCAGTTTTCCAGTGATGTAATCAAACAACTACCTCTTGGACTATATACAGGTTCCTCATGAGCACAAATAAGATTTCTAGAATACCCATTCTTCACCATGATTTCTATAGACTGTCATGATCCACAAAATCAAAAGTCTTTACATAGTCAATAAAGAACAGGTAAACATGCTTCTGGTATCCTCTGCTTTCAGCCAAAATCCATCTGACATCAGCAATGATATACCTCATATCACGTCCTCTTCTGAATCTGGCTTGATACTTTCTAAGTTCTTTCTCAATGTATAGTGGCAGCTGTTTCTGTATTACCTTTGTAAAATGTTACTCTCCTGGAATATCAATTATATTGTCCTATGGTTTCTGCATTCCTTTGGGTCACATCTCTTTCAAATGGGCAAAAATATGAATCTCTTAAAGTCACTTGGCCAGGTAGTTGTCTTCCAAATTTCTTGGTATGATGATTGAGTGCCTCAAGTGCTGCATAAGTTTGTTAGAAGCTTTTAATTTGTATTCCATCAATTCCTGTGCCTTGCCCTTTGACAATGACTTAAATATACCTTGGACTTCTTCCTTCAGGATCATTGTCTCTTGATCATATGCTTCCTCTTGTAATGGCTGAATATTGACCATTTCTTTTGGTACACTTACTATGTATATTCCTTCCAACTTACTTTGATGTTTTTTACATCATTTACTATTTTGCCCAAAGAGTCCTGTAAGCCAAGGTTTATATTTGTCATCAGTCCTCTCAGTTTGAGAAGTGCTGAGCATGTTCTTTCCTTTTGATTTTCTATCTCCATTTCTCTGTAGATTTCATTATAATATTTGACTTTGTCTTCTCAAGCTGACCTTTGAAATTTTCTGCTCAGGTCTTGTACCTTTTTACTTCTTTAATTTTCTTTCACAACTCAATGATAGAGAGCAAATTTCAGAGTCTCTTCTGACATCCATTTTGGTATTTTACTTTTTTTTCCCCTTGTCTTCTCAATTACTTTTATGCTTTCTTCCTGTATGATGTTCTTGATGTCATTCTCTGGCTCTTCTGGTCTTACGTCTTAAGGTCCTAATGCATCAAATTTGTATTTCAGATGATCTCTAAATTCAGGAGGGATATATTCAAGTTCATATTTTGGCTCTCATGGACTTGTTTTCATTTCTTCAGCTTGAGTCTGAATTTGCATATGAACAATTGATAGCCTGTTCCAGTCTGCCCCTGGCCTTATTTTCACTGATGATATGGAACTTTTCCACAGTCTCTTTCCAAAGATGTAGGCAATTTTATTTCTGTGTATTCCATCTGGTGAGGTCCATGTGTATAATTGTCTCTTACACTGTCTAAAGAAGACATTTGAAATGAACTAATCATTCATTGGTTTTGCAGAATTCTATAATGCGATCTCCAGCACCATTTCTATCACCAAGGTCCTATTTTCCAACTACTAACCCTTCCTTTTTGTTTCCAACCTTTGTATTCCAATCACTACTGATATCATTACATCTTGATTTCATATTTGATCAATTTCATGTTGAAGAAGATGGTAGAATTCTTCTATTTCCTCCTCACTGGCTTTAGTGGTTGGTATGTAAATTTGAGTAATAGTGATAGCAACTACCTATAGGTGCACAGATATTATCCTATCACAGACAGCGTTGTACCTCATGACTGATCTGAATGTTCTTTTTGATGATTATTGTAACACTATTCTTCTTTAATCTGTCATTCCTGGTATAGTAAACCATGTAGTTGTGAGAAAAAATGGCAATTACCAGTCAATTTCAGCTCACTAATGCTTAAGGTATTGATGTTTATATATTCTGTTTCATTTTTGACAATTCCCCCCCCTTTTTTTTTCTAGATTCATGCTTCATTCATTCCATGTTCCTTTTATTAATGGATGTTTACAGCTGTTTCTCTTCATTTTGAATTGTTCCTTGTTAGAAAATGAAGGTCCCTCAGGCTTTAGTCCCACAGGCTTTACTGCATTCACGTCATCATAGCTAACTCTATTTTGGGGAGACAGTTCTTCTGCAGTCACATTTTGAGTGGTTAACAACATGAGGGGTTCATTTTCTGGCACTGTATCTGACTGACAGTGTTTCTTTGATATTCTTAAGGTTTTCAGTGACTAAGTATTCAGCCTAAGTGTTCTCTGTGTGCCAAGTGCTGAGTATTAGTTCAATTAAACTGTACAGCAGTCCTGAGAGGTAGATACTAATATGATTCCCATTATGCAGATGAAGCATAGAGATGTTAACGTATAACACTTAGTGAGGGAACTGAGACTTCAACCCAGGCTTTTTGTGGAGGAAATGAGTCTATGTTCCTTTGAGTTACTCATCTCCTGTTGCAAGCTTGGAGCTCCTAGTCACTGTAGTTAATGAAAGTAGCTAAGATGAAGGAGCTCTGGTAACGTAGTGGTTATAAATCGAGCTGCAAACCTTAAGGTCAGCAGTTCAAAACTACCAACTGCTTCGCAGGAGAAAGATGAGGCTTTCTACTCCTGTCAAGATTTACAGCCTTGGAAACCCTGTACAGGGTCGCTATGAGTCAGAATTGACTCGACGGCACTTAACAACAACAACGACACAAGTATTCATAAGTAATTTATCTCTCCTTCTTTCAAGTCTGTCTTTGTCTGGAAGCTCATCTGAAACCTGTCTACTGTGGGTGACCCTGCTGATATTTAAAATACCTGTGGCATAGCTTCCAGAATCACAGCAACTCACAAGCCACCACAGTATGACAAACTGACAGATTAGTCATGGTAGAGAAGCATAGATTGCATCATATATGGCAATTTATCTTCAATGAAAACCTTCCAGAGACCTTTTATTTTGGATATCCTGCACATAATCAAACCACTAGAACATGATTTTACAACAGTAAAATGTTCTCTTGCATTAAATTGAAACATCTATGTAATATTAGTGTAGTGGTTACAAGTTGGGCTGCCAACCTCAAGATCAGCAGTTCAAAACTACCATCTGCTCCATGGAAGAAAAATGAAGTTTTCTGCTCCCATAAAGATTTAAAGCCTTGGAAACCCTATACAGGGTCACTATTAATCGGAACTGAATCCACGGCACATAACAACAAGAAGAAATGTAATATTAGTGTAGTGGTTAAGAATTTGACTGCTAACCTCAAGGTCAGAAGTTTGAAGCTACCAGCTGTTCCTTGGGAGAAATATGAGGCTTTCTACTCCCGGTAAGATTTGCAGCCTCAGAAACCCTGTGCAGATTCACTATGAGTTAGAACCAACTGCACAGTACTTAACAACAACAATGTAATATAAATAAATAAAATGTAGGAAAGGTGCTTAGAATTATTACTTTCTAAGTACACAATGCCCCTGTACAATTCAAGTCATCTTAAACTCCATCAAGAACACACCCAAAAAAAATTTTTGACATGCTGTTAAATCCATCATTATGGATAAAACTAGTGCAAAATTGTCAAACAGATCCAAAAACTCTGATGTCCAAGCTAGCATATTGTCAACTTATACTTTGGTAAATAGAGGGTTTAAAAGACCTTCCCCTTCTTTTGGTTCTTTTCCAAGGTTCTTGAAGAGTTCTGTTGTTCTAACATATGCTGCAGAACTTTCAAGTTTCCTTTCTCATCCTCAAATTGATGTTTTTCCTCTAATTCTTTGTGCTGTGCTTCAAAATTCTTTTCCTTTGCTCATGATGCCATAGAAACTCAGCTTCAGGATCCTTCAGTTTCTGAACTTTTTCTTTGACCTTCTTCTTGGTGACATGCTGCCTCCTTTCCTCTTCCATTTGTGCCAGAGGGCTCTTTGTAACCTGTCTTATTCTTGTTGTTATCAATTCAATAATAAGTCACAGCTGCCAGTTTCCTGGCTCTATAATTCTCACAGTGTACATTATTACTGATATCATTCATTTTCAGCTTATGTGTTTTTATCAACATATTTTTTGGAACTTAAAATCTCAATGTTCACTGTTTTCAACTTCAGCAACACCCCGTGGACAATGGCTTCTTCTGACTCTTCTGCCACTAACTACAATGACAGTATTACTACCTACTACAGCAAGAGGTGGTGGTGGCTGTGTGCCGTGGAGTCAGTTCTAACTCATAGCAACCCTGTACAGGGTTGCTGAGGCTGTAAATCTTTACCGGAGCAGAACGCCTCATCTTTCTCCAGCAGAACAGCTGGTAGTTTCGAACTGCTGACTTTTCAGTTTGCAGCCCGATTCCTAACCACTACGCTACCAGAGCTCCTTACAGAAAGAGATAAATGGTCCTTTATCTTGTTAACAAACTTATTTTCTTCTTCAACATCTGTTTCTGGAAACATATATTTTAATTTTTTGTTCTTGAATTTCTTTATCTGTTTTTAAAACTGTTGGCACTCTTATGGTGTGATTTTGTCAGCTGTGGCAATAAAGGGGATGATAAACACTTTTTCATGTAAATTCTTCATAAATTAAATATTCAGTGGTTTAAGCCCAAATCATGAAGGAGCAATGAAGTATAAACAACACTGAACTCACTTATCAGGCATCTGACATCCATTCACTCCAGATTCTTCATTTAGGTAGTTCTTAAACTTATTATCAATGTAATCAATAATAGATTTCCAACAATTACTATTATCTACTTCATATCCAAATCCTGGACAATTGATTATCATGAATAGTAACTGACCTCCACCTTCTTTGATTAAAATTTTGAATTGTTGCACTGATACAGTCTTTTTTATTCTAAGGAGAAAACTTGGATACTCTGGAGAATATGAATAGGAAGGGAGTAGTGAGTTTATTAACAATGACTTTCCCCATCCAGATTCACCTACTACCATACCTGTAAGTTAAAACCCTCTCTTCACTGATTATCTGTATACTTGATTGAGGAGATTTGCAAATTCTACATAGCTTTCAAGATTATTCCAATGAGCCATAGTGCTGCTTTTGATGCTCATCTCCTCAACATAAGTGGATCTCTCACAGACTGACTTTCCTTTCCCCCTCAGCTACCAGTCCCAGCACAACTCAGCCCACACATTTTCCAAAGCCTTCTATCAGATTCTGTGTCTTGGCCACCCAGCATCATTGCTCCACTTAGGCACTCCACAGAGGGCAGATTCACCATGGTGTTTCTAATAGCCTCATAAGTATGTTAAAATTGACCCTGGATAAAGAAGCACAAATATTACTTGATTCATTTGAATTATAATGTTGTAGAAAGATATGGTCTTCCAAAATAACAATCAAATCTGTCTTGAGAGAAATACATCTAGAATTCTCTTAAGAATCAGATGGCAAGACTTTGTCGTTCATACTTCAGACATGTTATCAGGAGGGAAAATCCCATGAAGAAAGACATCATGCTTGGAAGTGAAGGGTCCGACTCCCACCAAGATGAATTGACACAGAGGCAGCAACAATAGAATTTGTGAAGATAGTTCAGGCCCAGGCTATGTTTTATTTTGTTGTGTACAATGTTGCTATGAGTTAGAAATGACTCAATGGCATCTAACAGCAAAAACAACAACAAAATAAGCATGCCTGTAGCCTAATTGTCCCTGTCTTCTCTAAAGTAAGTGCAGTTACCTTGTCATTGAAGATTTCTGACACACTCAGGATATGGTGTCCTCAGAGCCCAGACTGCTTAGATCCATGTAGGCTGTGCTTGTGGACTTTTCACTGGTTATGGTGACTCTGCCCTGGAACTTCTGTGAGTAGTCTGTTCCACCATTGCTTGGATTAACCCTTCTGATCCACTCAAACCCATGTCCATGGATCTGACGCATCCAATTCACATAGTATTCAGTGAAGGTATATCCAGATATCTTGCAGGAGATCTTCACTGACGACTCAGGCTTCTTCAGTTCAGCTCCATATTGTTTCAGCTGGACCTGGGATTGGCCATCTACTGAGAGAAAATTGGGATGGATGAAATTCCATGTGAATACCCAAAGCCCCTCCCCATCCCTGGGATTTGTAACTATTTTACCTGTAGTTGCTGCAACCAACAAGATGACTCTCAAAGTCCAGTCCATGGTTAGACAGCTGTTATCCCAGAACATGTAACGGAGAGTGGTATGTTGGTTGGGTTCTATGAACACAGATATATACTTATGTGATGTGGTAAACTTCAGATTATTTACATATTTATGGGGAAGAATATTTAAGACTTAGGTCTGGCACCCATTTGAAGAATATATTTATTTTTTGATGATTTCCAAGACACACAGCCAAACAAGCAAGGAATGCTAAAGATGCAAATCATGGTGTTTTGATTATTCAAGTCCAAATTGGGAACCTGGATCCTCTACCACATCCTGAAACTCTGTGTGTGTGACACCACTCATACTGAGGAATACAGTGAAGTAGAATAACCATGCTTATCTATATGTCATTTCTTATTCTGTCTGAAGGTAGGAATAGATAAGACTTAGAGGCAGAAAATCAAGGTTTGTCTTTGGATATGACACTACTGCATTTCAGTTGGGTTGTTAAGTGAAATTATGTTTTTATTATTCTACCTGTCATCAAGTCAGCTCCAACTCAGAGTTTCCCTAGGCACAGGAGATCAAAACACCGTTGGGTCCTGTGCAAACTCACATTCTTATGCTTGAGCCACTGTGTCAGTTCACCTCAACAAGGTTTACATATGGCCTGCAGAAAAAAGACACATTAAATCATTTATTATAATACCACATTTTATTAAAAGAGGTTTCAGAATAGTTGTGTGTATAAATAACAAACCCTTGAATACAGAGAAAGGCAACAGATTCTCTCAAGAATATATTTCAAACTCACAAATAAAGAAAATACTTGATGTTACACTGGTATTCATTATGGGTAAATGTGAACATTCCCCAAACTTTCTCATTACAGTTGATACTCACACATACTTTGGGTAATAGATTGTAGCTTTTGGACAATTGCTCCCCTTTTTGTCATCTAAAGTTGGTATGAAAATTTCAACCTTAATGATGGTTGGAGAACTTGTGGGAAGCACCAGAAATACAGTTTTAATTATAAAATTTAGTGCAAAAAGAATATTTCCTGTCTGGTAGAGTAGTGGTTACGAATCGGGCTGCGAGCTGCAAGGTCAGCAGTTCAAAACTACCAGCTGTTCGTGGGAGAAAGATGAGGCTTTCTGCTCCCATAAAGATTTACAGCCTCGGAAACCCTGTACAGGGACGCTGTGAATCGGAACCGACTCCATGGCACATAACAACAACAACAACAACATCCCTAAGAGGATACTCACTAGCCTTCAGGAAACTACTACCAAACTCCCTACATGTGCTCCTTATTTTCAATAGTTTATTAGTGCCATCTGCAGGCCAGAGAACTCTTTGCAGGGTAGCTCATTGCCTGTGCTCACATTGCTATCCCTGTTTTGGTCTCTCACAGTAATTTATTGCCAAGTTCTCAGCTCTCATGCTGATCATTTCTAAAGGGAAATCAGTACTCTTTCTGGTGATTCTGCAAAGATTGAGGGTGGGCAACTGGCTGTGGTGATTTTCACATAGATGGAAATGTGAACCAGATATTCCAGGCATGTATTCAACTACCTTTTCTTCAGTACATGATCACTGTAGACCACTCTGATGCAGGTCAGCACAGTGCTATAACTAGAGTAGGTGACAACTAGGGTCAAAATCAATGAAAAACATATTGGATTAGAAGAATAAACTGGATTTACCACACTCCTGAGTCTTAACGCCCTGTGAAGTTTATTTCATTCCTGTGTATTGTACACAATTAAGTCTAGTCCTTGTCTTATATGAAGAAGAAAAAAAAATCCCATGAATAAGTCATTGATCATACAAAATTCCACTAAACCCAGTGAGGATGAAATAGAAGAATTCAACCAATTTCTTCTATTTGAAATTAATCAAACATGCCATCAAGATGTATTGATCTTGATGGTGATTGAAATGCAAAGGTTGGGAGCAAAGAGGAAGGATATGTAGTTGGAAAATATGGCTTTGTTTATAGAAATGAGGCTGGAGAATGCATGATAGAATTCTGCAAAGCCAACGATTTGTTCATTTCAAATACTTTCTTTAGACAGCATAACAGACAACTATACACATGGACCTCACCAGATGGAACACATAGAAATCAAATTGACTGCATCTGTGGAAAGAGGCGGTGGAAAAGCTCTATATCATAAGTGAAAACAAGACCAGGGGCAGACAGTAGAACAGACCATAAAATACTCATATGTAAATTCAAACTGAAACTGAAGAAAATGAAAAGAAGTTCACGAAGGCCAAAATATGACACTGAATATATCCCACCTGAATTTAGAGATCATCTGAAGAACAGATTTGATACATTAAACACTAAAGACTGAAGACCAGAAGAATT
>NW_006408778.1:655927-663344 GCF_000296735.1 Chrysochloris asiatica | reverse complement strand
GAGATGGATTGGCCAGGTGACAGCATCAATGGACTCAAGTGTGGCAACAGTAGTGAGGTTGGCCCAGGATCAGACATTGTTTCGTTCTGCTGTGCATAGGGTCGCTATGAGTTGGTGCCAACTCTATGGCACCTAACAACAACAACAACATGCAAAATTCTACATGCAATATCTGTTATCCTTCCTATCACAAACATTGTCTTTTCCAGTTATTCTTTCTTGCCTACTTTTGAACTCTAATCACAAAGAATTATCACAAATCCTGGCCAAACATTTGATCAATTTTAGATTGTAAAATAGTTTGTTAAATCTTCAATTTATCCCTGACTTTCAGTGTTGTGGTGTAAATTTTAGTAACAATGATATTAACTACTCTTCCTTGGAACCATGTATACAATAACCTATCATTCCTAGCATTATACTTCAAGTTACATCAGGAAATGTTGTTTTGGATGCTGAATGTGATGCTCTTCCTCTTCAATTTGTCATTTCAATCACAGCAAGCTAATGGATTTGATTTTAAAATGGTCAACAACTCTCCACTCGGTTTACTTATGCCTAGGATATCAATTTAAGCATTTAATTTTTTTTTTAAGTTTTATTGTGAATTATGTGGTATTTTACATGGGAAAATATTAGATTTATATTCATACTATTATATATTGTTTCATTGCCATAGTTACAATCCCCTCAATGCATCATCAACCAACCAAAGTGTATCCTGCAAGCTTGCCCCCACCCCAGTTGTCAGCACACAGCTCCTCTCCCTCTGTAGGTCTAAAGTCCCCAGCTGCTCCATCTCTGCACGTCATCATCTCTGCCTCCATCTCTGGCATAACTGCTTCTCTGGGTAGGGTCCCACTCTCTGCTTTTATCCCTTGATGGTCCCAGGGAACTCCACTCCTAGTCTGAAAAGTTAATCGCTCCCCTCCTTGCTACAAAACATCTACCTTTATATTTTAAACCCTCATAATGAGTCCTGATAAAAATTATTCACTATTGTATCACAAGAGACCTATCTTCATTTTCTTTCATCAGCCCCACCTAGATAGATTGTATAATACACATTGGAGAGTCTACCTTCCTCCACGCCCTCTGGATCTAGGTTCCCTCTTGAAAGCTTGTAAGCCAGTCACTTCTTGCCTTTATAGCCCCCCCCCCAACCCCATTTTGGGTAGCCAATGTCCAAGTTGCCTATCCTTGTCTACTCTCTGTATGGAGCAGGTGGGAATGATACTTGCTGTAAAGACTTGTTCCCTCTTTTGAGATACTGCATCCAGAGATGTAGGTCAAGTTCATCAAATTGTATCAAATTACTCTTTTTATCATCTTCTTTCTTCTTCTCATTGAGCTTTAATCATCCGCTCATTGAAGCCTGGTCAAGGTAGTATTATCTCCAAGGGTGGGTGTTCTTGTGTATATGCCCTCCTTCTTATCAGCTGGATGATTCTCTCTCCACTCTAGTACTTTGTGACTATGTCATTGACTCTGGGCCAAAGAGACCCAAGTTCTTGCCACACTACTGGCCAAACAGGTCTCCACCCAGTTTCACAGGAGTCTATTGAGTGTCGTAGGTCTTAGCTCACAGCTTCATTGCTGTTTTTCCCTCACTTCCCCTTATCGTGATGAATGTGGTCACCAATCAGAGTGTGTATTCCCATTGAGTCTTAGTCTTGGAAGTGGGTTTGCTCTTAGGGGACCTGACCACTTGCCTTGATGTATCCTGGGTCAGCAACTTGCTTGTTCTTGAAGTAATCAGTCGTTCTGCCTATATTGTTTTGTATTTTTCCTGTTAGTCTTTCTTTCCTGAAGAATCTTCTGATCTAGCCACTCTAGGCTGGTCTACCCATCATTTCAAGTGGAAATTTCCCACCTCTGAAGATTCTGGATGCTGTTCAGGATTCCATCTATAATCTTATGAAATACAGAAGCTCCACAGGAAGCCTCCTTCACTGGGCACGTTGTAACCCCATTTTAGGTATTCAAAACAGTTATAGGCAGAAGACGGACTTATAAACTTTCTATGGTGGCATGTCTGACTATTTCTTTCTCTTCCCCTCCAGTGTCTGTTTTATAATGGTATGCATAGGAAACCAAGATTCAAAACACAGCCAAGCATCTTAATATTATTTCCCCCCTTCTGCCCATTTCAATCATATCTCAATTCCTGTATCCCAGAGCCCTGTTGTTCTAAGTTTTTGCATACATCATTCTTTACCTCTGTCTCACTTAGCCCATGCAAGACTCCAATTGTTCTCCCATCTGCTTTGTTCTTCCATTCCCTTACCCCTACTTATATATTGCCCCCCTCCCCAACACCCAAACTATTCTGTGTCTATTTCCTGCCCTGTGATCCACCTTCTTGTCCCTCTCTCATCCCACCCCCCATATCACAGCAACCTGTAAAGAATTCTTCCCCCTCTATTATGGGTTCTTTTTCTTAGTCTTTTACAGTAGTGGTCCTATGCAGTATTTCTCCTTTTGTGACTGACTAATTTCACTCAACATAATGACCACAAGGTTCATCGATGTTGTACAGTGGCTTGCAGCTTCCTTGTTATTCTTCAAGGTAGCATAGTATTCCATTGTGTGTATGTACCACATAGTTTGTTTATCCATTCTTCAGTTGGTGTGCAATTTGGCTGTCTCCATTTTTTGCTATTGTAAATACTGCTGCTATGAACACTGGTGTGTATATATCTACTTGTGTTATGGTTCATATTTCTTGTGGGTAAATACCAAGTAGAGGAATTGCTGAATCATAAGGTATTTCTATTTCCAACCATATGAAGAAGTGCCATATTACTTTCCTGAGACATTGGAACTTTTTGCAGTCCCACCAGCAATGCTCACATCCCTGCGAGCAGTTATTGTCCTGTACATTTTTTAAATCTTTCTTGTTATTGCTGGTGTGAGATGAATATCTCATTGTTGTTTTGATTTGCATCTCTCCAATGGCTAGTGATTGTGAACATTTCTTCATATGTTTGTTGGCTGCCCGGATCACTTCTTTGGTGAAGTGGCTGTTCATGTCCTCTGCCCATTTTAAAATTGAGTTATTTGTCTTTTTCTTGTAGAGTTGTTGTAGTTTCCTATATATTTTAGAAATAAGTCCCTTGTCTGATGTGTCATTGCAAAAGATTTTTCACATTCTGTGGGTTCCCTTTTTACTCTTTTAGTGAAATCTTTTGATGCACATAAATTTTTAATTTTCAGTATGTCCCACTCATCAATTTTGTCTACTTTTGTTTGTGTAGTTTTTAAATGTTTTATAGTCTGTATTCCCTGACTAAGTGCCATCACATTTGTCCCTATTTTTTTCTTTGATGACCTTCATGTTTCTGGGATTCACATTTAGATCTTTATTCCATGTTGAGTCGGGTTTTGTATAAGGTGTGAGGTGAAGGTCTTCTTTCAGTCTTTTCCACATCTTTTTCCATTTCTTCCAGGACTATCTCTTGAAGAGACCTCCTCATACGAGATAATAAGGTGTTCTGTCAAAATCAGTTGGCTGTATGTTAGATGGGTTAATTTCTGTATTCTCAATTTTGTTCCATTGATCTATGTATCTTTCATTGAACCAGTACCAAGCTGTTTTAACCACAGTAGCCGTGTTATAAATTTTGAAGTTGGGCAATGAGAGGTTTCCAACCTTATTCTTCTTGTTAAGCAGTGCTTTGTTTATCCTGGTTCTCTTTTCTTTCCATATAAATTTTTAATTGTTTTTTCCATCTCTTTGAAGAATGTCCTTGTTATCTGGATTGGGATTGCATTATATGTGTAAATTGCTTTGAGCAGTATTGACACTTTCACAATGTTAAGTCTTCCTATCCATGAGCATGATACATTCCTTCCATTTATGTAGGTCTCTTTTGGTTTCTTGTAGTAGTGCTTTGTAGTTTTCTTTGTTTTACTCGTTTGTTTCTCTGGTTACATTTATTCCTAGATATTTCATCCTTTGGTTGGCTATTATAAATGGTATTGTTCTCCTAATGCAGTTTTCAATGCTGTCGTTTTTGGTATAGTGGAATCCAACTGATTTTTGTATTTTGATCTTATATCCTGCCACTTTGCCGAATTTTCCAATGAGGTTTAGTAACTTACTGAGTCTTTGTGGTTTTCTCCATATAGGAACATATCGTCTGCAAATAGAGTGAGTTTTACTTTCTCTTTGCCAATTTGGTTGCCTTTAATTTCCCTGTTTTGCCATATAGCTCTTGCTAAGACTTCCAGCACAATATTGAATAGGAGTGGTGACAAAGGGCATCCTTATCTGGTTCCTGTTCACAGAGGGAAGACTTTCAGTTTCTCTCCATTGAGTGTAATGTAGGCTCTTGGTTTTGTATATATACTCTTAATTATATTGAGGAATTTCCCTTCAATTCTTAGTTTTGAGTGCTTTTATCAGGAATGGATGTTGGATTTTGTCAAATCTTCTGCATCAATCGATATGATCATGTGGTTCTTTTCCTTTTTATTATTTATATGGTGGAGAACGTTGATTGTTTTTCTCATGTTGAAACATCCTTGCATTCCTGATATGAATCTAACTTTATCGTGATGTATTATCTTTTTGATGTGTTCTTGGATTCTGTTGGCTAGGATTTTGTTGAGAATTTTTACATCTATGTTCATGGGGGATATTGGTCTATAATTTTCTTTCTTAGTGACATCCTTCTCTAGTTTTTGTATAAGGCTTATGCTTATTTCATAAAATGTATTAGGAAGTTTTCCATCCTCATCAATTTTTGAATAATTTGAGTAGAATTGGTGACAGCTCTTCCCTGGATGTTTGGTAGAATTCATCAGTGAAACCATCTGGGCCTGAACTTTGGTTCGTTGGGAGTCTTTTAATAACCTGATCAATTTCTTCTTTTGTTATGGGTCTTTTAGGTTTTCTACTTCACTATGTATAAGTTTAGCTAGATCATGTTTATCTAAAAATGTATTCATCTTGTCTAACTTTTCAAATTTGTTGGAGTACAACACATTATAGTATTCTGCTATTATCCTTTTGGTTTCCTTTGGTTCCGTTGTGACATCATCCATGTTGTTTCTAATGCGTGTTAATTGTGTCTTCTCCCTCTTTCTTTTTTTTATGTTTGCCAATGATCTGTCAATTTTGTTAATCCTTTCAAAGAGCCAGCATCTTGTCCTGTTGATTGTTTCTACAGTTTTTCTGTTTTCTATCTTGTTATTTCTGTTCTAATCTTTATTATGTCTGCAGGTTCCCTCTGTTGGTCTGTTTCTAATTGTTGTAGATGTTGTGTTAATAAGTTAAGTTTGGTACTTTCTTCTTTTTGGATGTGTGCATTAATTGCAATAAATTGTCCTCTCAGCATCCATTTGTTTGTGTCCCAAAGATTTTAGTATGCTGTGTTTTCATTCTCATTTATTTCAAGGAACTTTGTGAATTCACATTTAATTTCTTCTACTACCCATTCGTATTCTTAGTCTTTTACAGTAGTGATCCTATGCAGTATTTCTCCTTTTGTGACTGACTAATTTCACTCAACATAATGTTCTCAAGGTTTATCCATGTTCAGTGGTGGCGTGCAGCTTCCTTGTTATTTTTCAAGGTAGCATAGTATTCCATTGTGTGTATGTACCACAGTTTGTTTATCCATTCTTCAGTTGATGTGCAATTTGGCTTTTTGCTATTGTAAACAGTGCTGCTATGAACACTGGTGGGCATATATTTAAGAACATTATGGTTCATATTTCTTGTGGGTAAATAACAAGAAGAGGGATAGCTGGATCTTAAGGTATTTCTGTTTCCAACCTTCTGAGAAAGCACAATATTGTTTTCTAGAGAGGTTGGACCATTTTGTAGTCCCACCAGCAATGCAGGAATGTCCTGGTCTCTCCACATCCTCACCAGCATTATTGTTCTCTACTTTTTTTTTTCCATGTTTTATTGTGAATTATATAATATTTTACATGGAAAAACTTTAGTTTTACATTCATTCCACCATACATCATTTAATCGCGATGGTTCCAATCCCCTCCATGCACCATCAACCGACCAAAGGGTATACCCTATAAATCTACCCCCTACACTCCCTGTCCCCCATTCTTAAGCACACAGTCCCTCTCTGAATCCAAAGTCCCCAGCCGCTTCATCACTCCACGTCATCGTCTCTGCCTCCCTCTTGGGCTGCTTCTCTAGGTAGGGTCCCGCTCTCGGCTCTTCTCCGTTGATGGTCCTAGAGACCTCTGCTTCTAGACTGGAGAGTTAATCACTCCTTTCCTTGCTACAAAATGTCCACCTTTACATTTCCAAATTTCACAATCAGTCCTGATACCAATCATTCACTATTGTATCACAAGTGACCCTTCTGCATTTCATTTCATTAGCTCCGCCTAGACAGATTGAATAGTACTCACTGGAGATTCTTCCCCCTAGTTCTAGGTTCCCTCTTGAAAGCTTGTAAGTCAATCACTCCTTGCCTTTGTAGCCCACCCCCCCCCCCCCCGATTTGATTATTCAATGTCCAAGTTGCCCATCTCTGTTTACTCTGTGTATGAAGGGGGTGGGAATGTTTTTTGTTGTAAAAATTTGTTCCCTCTTTTGGGTTACTGCATCCATAGGTGTAGATCAAGTTCATCAAATTGTATCAGGTCTATCTTTTCTTTTTTTTCCTCTTCTTTCTTCTCCTGGTTGAGATCTGATCATCCATTCATTGGGGCCAGGTCACATCTGTAGGTGTGGGTGTTCTTGGGCATATGCCTTCTCTTCCTATCAGCTGGTAGCTTCACTCTCCACTCTAGTCCTCTGTGGCCATGCCGCTGACTCGGGGCCCAGTAGTCCCCAGACCTCCCCACACTACTGGCCAACCAGGTCCCCATCTGGGTCCACAGAAGCCCACCGAAGATTGTAGGGCTTAGCTTGCTGCTTCATTGCTGCTTTTAACCCACTTCCCCCTATTGGCGATGCGTGTGGTCACCAATCAGAGCGTGTATTTCCATTGAATCTTAGTCTTGGAAGGGGGTTTTCATTAAGGGGAACCGACCACTTGTCGTGATGTTTCCTGGGCAAGCAATTTGTTTGTTCTTGTATTAACAATCCATCTGTCTCTATTGTTTTGTATTTTTCCTGTAGGTCTTTCTTTCAAGAAGTATCTTCTGTCCTTCTAGCCACTCCAGGCTGGTTTGCTCGTCCTTCTAAGTGGGAGTTTCCCATCTCTGGAGATATGGATGTGGTTCAGGGTTCTACCTATTGTCTTATGTATTGCAGAGGCTCCGCAGGAAGCCTCATTCCCTGGGCACTTTGTAGACCCAATTTAGGTATTCCAATCAGTTATAGGCAGAAGACGGACTTGCAAGCTTTCTATGGTGATGTTTCTGACTATTCCTTTCTCTCCCCCTCTGGTGTCTATTTTATATTATAATGCAAGGAAAACCAAGATTCAAAAGA
>NW_006408778.1:636009-648071 GCF_000296735.1 Chrysochloris asiatica | reverse complement strand
TGTTTGATTGCTCTTGTAGCACTTTCCTGACTTCTTCCTTATTTTTCTCAACTCCATTGTAAAATGTTTTGAAACATTTTATAATCATTTTTTGAATTCTTTCTCAGGCATTTCCAGGGCCTGCTCTCCTTCCAGAATGGAGTCCAGGTCTACTTCTAGGTCGTTTGTCTCAGATATTTTATATTTTTTCTGGACATATGCTCATATGGTCATCTGCTTTTGCTTCTTGGACATGTTTAATGTTTATCTGTGGCCCTAATATTTAACTGAGTATGTATTTTGGTACTTTTTTATGCTTTCTGATTCCTTCCAGGCAGATGTCATCAGGGTGTGGTCTTCTCTTTTCCTTATTGCTTAACTCAGAGTAAGTTTCACAGGTGTTGCCTGTTTCCCTGGTATATGGCAGCTGGTATTGATTCTTGCCTGGGATTTGGTATTTTATAAGGTGTGATTGAAGTTTGGCTTTTTGGCAGTGGTTGCTGACTTTTCTTGTGTAATATAGGGAGACAAAGAGTCCTCCAAAAGCAGTAGGGAGGCTATGTAACAGCCAATCAACAGCAGTTGGTTAAAAAAAATAAACAAAATCAGAATCAGAAGCAAAAAGAAAAATGGGAGAAAGAGGAAAAAAAAGAAAGAAAGAAAATAAATAAATAAAATAAAACCAGAAGAAAATAATGTAGTACCAGAAAAAACAAGACTAAATACATCAGTCTTTAATCACACACACACACACACACACACACACACACACACAAAGGGATAGTGGGGCAGAGAAAAAAAAAAAGAGAAAAAAGGAAGAAAAATAAATAAAAAGGAAAATAATAAAAATAATAAAATCTGTAGCTTAATATAAGTATGTCTTTAATGCCCTAACTCTATTTCAGTCACTTCCGCTCTCCTCTCCCTGCTGTTAGGTGCTGTCGAGTCAATTCTGACCCATAGTGACCCTGTATAGGGTTTCCATGGAGCACCTGGTGAGCTTGAACCACTGACCTTGCTGTTCAAAAGAATCTGCAGTGCAGCGCCTTAGCCCACAAAGCTACACCGTGATGCCTCTCAAAGCAGTAAAAAAAAAAACAAAAACAAAACGACCAAATAATACACACATCCGCATCTCCTGTATAGGGTTTCTGAGGAGCAGTTGGTGAGCTTGAACCACCGACCTTACAGTTCAAAAGAATCTGCACTGCAGCACCTTAACCCACAGTGCTATGCCAGGACCCCTCTCAAAGCAGTGAAAAAAAGCATACCAAATCTGTGTCTCAGATTGGGCTGAGTGTGTGTGTTCCTGGCAGAGGAAACCACCAGTGGTGAGGGTGGATCATGGCCACTCGGCTAGGCCCCTACCTCTATTTACCCAAATATAGGTGGGCAAACCGTGAGCTTACCTATTACTCAACACCAAAGAAAACAATAAAATTGGAACCACACAAAATTGGCAAAGTATACTGTGCACCTTTTTTTTTGTCCCCCAAGTTTCCCACTGCGTGTTTACGTGCCGTTTCTGTGGCCCCTATTTCATCCCACCGCTTGGTCTCACCTAGGATGTGGGCTCAGGCCTCCGTGCCTGGCCAGCAGATTCAAAAGTACGCGATTTCCCGCCTCAGCTCCAAATTCCACAGACTATAAGCCTTCAAACCTTTAAACTATTTCTATCTCTGTAGGTCCGAGTTTTGGAGCTCTGTCTTGCCTCTTTTTTGCCTGGAATTCTGAGTTATTGCTGACGGCGACCTTCACTAAACCTTCACCCTAGCCACCATCAATCTCTGCCTCTCCCCCCTCTACTTTTTTTTTTATCTTTGCTGTTATTGCTGGAGTGAGATGATATCTCATTGTTGTTTTGATTTGCATCCCTCTAATGGCTAGTGATAATGAACATTTCTTCATGTTTGTTGGCTGCCTGGATCTTCTCCTTGGTGAAATATCTATTCATGTCCTGTGCCCATTTTTTAATTGGGTTATTTCCCTTTTCTTGTAGATGTGTTGTAGTTTCCTATATATTTTAGAAATATGTCCCTTGTCTAATGTGTCATTGCAAAAGATTTTTTGCCATTCTGTGGGTTCCCTTTATACTCTTCTGATGAAGTCTTTTGATGCATGTAAGTTCTTAATGCACTCACCTATTTTGTCTGCTTTTGTTTGTGTAGTTTTCAAAATGTTTGGTAGTCTGTGTATTCCCTGAATTATTTCCTCACATTTGTCCCATTTTTTCATTGATGGCCTTCATAATTCTGGGATTCAAACTTAGGGCTTTAATGCATGTTGACTGGGTTTTTGTATAAGATGTGAGGTGAAGGTCTTCTTTCAATATTTGCATATCACTTTCCAGTTCTGCCATCACCATCTGTTGATTCTATATATTTAGGTGTTTTTTTTCAGGCTTCTTTATCTCTTATGTTGGTTTTTGCATTAAAGCATATTTTACCAGAGATCAGTATTGCCACTCCTGCTTGCTTTTTATTGCCATTAAGTTGGTATATATATGTTTTTTCATCCTTTATCTTTTAGTCTGTTTTTGTATATGTGTGCTAAGTGTGTCTTTCGCAGGCAGCATATTGAAGGGTCTTGTTTTCATATCCATTCTGCCACTCTCTGTCTCTTCATTGGTGCATTTAATCCATTGACATTCAGTGTAATTATCGATAAGCATGAATTGATTTCTGTCATTATGTTAATTTTTGTGGTACTGTTTATCCTTTGTTCTGCATGCCTTCTTGTTCTGCATTCCTATTTTTTTCTGAGTTTCCTCTTAGTTTTAATGTTTCCTTGTTCTATTTGGATATTCACTTTCATGGTAAGTTGTGAAATATTAACTTTCTTTGAGGTTACCCTATAGTCTACTAAATTTGCCTCCAATTAGGAGAGTCTGTTGTATCTTGCAATCTACCCAACCTCCTCACTATTTGGATCTCTGTTCCTATATTTTCCCCTTTCTTTGACATTATTATTATTTTGATCTTTGAGTGGTCTCACAGATCTTGTGAATTCATTGTTGTAATTTTTGTCTGTTTCTGAACTTTGCTCTATGATGAGTGTATTATAGGTGATGTTGCCACATCTGGCAATCTCTGGTTTTTGTCTGCTCTTGTAGTATATCATTCCAAAGAACTCCCTTTTGTTGCTTTGAAGTGCTGGATTAGCTTTTAAGAAATACCTTAACTTCTGTTTATCCTGGAATGTTTTGATTACACCATTGAATTTGATTGAGAATTTTGCTGGGTAGATGATTCTTGGTGGGCATTTTGTTTTGTTTTGTTTTTTGGGTTTTATATGTGTCTGTCCATTGCCTTCTTGCTTTCATGGTTTCTGCTGAAAGGTCAGAGCTAAATTTGATTTACTTGCTTTTGTACATAATACTGCTCTTTTCTCTCTCTAGTTTAGGACTCTCTACTTGTCTTTGATTTTGGAGAGCTTGATTATGATATGTATTGGTGATTTTCTTTTGGGTTCTATCTTTCCTGAAGTTCATTCAGCTTCTTGAATGCTTATATTTTCATCCTTCAAGATGTTAACGAAATTATCTTCCAGATTCTCCTCAACAATCTGCTCTGTGGACTTATGTGATTCTTCCTGTGGGGAATGCCAATTCTTTTTATCATTTTTTTCTGCTTGTTCTTCTTTCTTAGTCATATTGAGATATATGTCTCCCAGGTTTCTGGTTCTGACTTCCATCTCTTCATTTCTACTCCTTTGCCCTTTCAGTATATTGTCCATTTCTGATATCTTATTATTAATCATCTGGACCTGTTTTTGCAGGTTTTGAATTGTTTCCAGTGATATATCTATCTTGTTTGATTGTTCCTGTAGTACTTTCCTAACTTTTTCTTTGTTTTCCTTCACCCCGCTGTGGAGCATATGAAGTTGTCAACACATCATTCTTCTGAATTCCTTCTCAGGCAGATCCAAAGCCTTCTCTTCTTCTATTGGGAAGTTTATGTCTGCCTCCAACTCATTTCTCTCAGTTACTCTTTTCTGTTTGTTTGTTTGTTTATTCTTAGGATGTTTTCAATACTTAGATATGTATTCAATGAATAAATGAGTATATGTTGTGTTTTTAAGCTTATCGTGTGTCTCCTGGTGGATGTGATCTGGAGATCGGCATCCTTTTCATGTCTCTGATTACTCAGCTTCAGGCTATCTTAGCAAGTGATTGCTGTTTTTGTAATGCCTTGCAGCTGATATTGGCTCCTGTACAGATGGTGCAATATTATGGGGTATGCTTGTAGCTTGGCTATATGACCATGATCACTGTCAATTCTTGGGTAACATACAGAGAGAAAGCTCCCACACCCAGGAAAAAAGTGAAACCAAAAGGATCATAAACAGAAGCAATATAGAGCAGAGACAAAAACCACCACACAAAACCAAAAATAAAACCATACCCATCTGTCCAGTAACCTTTGCTGCTCAAGTCAGCATATGTGCGCAGTAGAAACGTCCAGCAGTGGATTGGGGTCTCCGCTCACTCATTCACCTTCTCTAGTCACCACTGTGGAGATGTACAGATATATATTAAGAAATGAATTGAAGACAGATTGTCCACTATTTTCATCTCTGAAGGTTAGTTAGATATCTGTGTATGCACAGTGCAGTACTCAAAATATCTGCTTCCTTTTATATAGTAGTTGGTGCTGGCATTTGTCTTATGTTGGGGTTTACCAACGTGAAAATTTTTTTACCAAAATATTGGCTCTATGGCTATATCTGCTGTCTAATTTTAAGTAAGGCAAGAATAAAGTGTCCCACCCAGGTCAAATTTTGGGTTAAGTCCCAGAGTCAGATGTCAAAAGAAGCAGCCAAAAGATTAGCTTCTGGGACCACTGGGGATTTCAGGGAATTCCTCTTTGTGCCATGGGAAAATTGTACCCTGTGGGTGCAATGCTGGACCCTTCTGGATGTGTGTGCTCACCAGCCTGAAGGTGCCAGGCTGGGCAGAGAATGTGTAACAGGTGAGAGGAGGAAAGAAACATGAAAGAAAGAAGAAAAAAAAAAAAAAAAGCCATCACACCTTTTTTCCAGATGCCACTCTGTGACTACAGCTCTGTATCATACTGGCTGTGGCCCCACCCTCTGATCTCTGCCCAGGCTGAGGGGCCCACAGCCAAGATCCCAATCAACTTAGAAATCATTTTGTATTTCTTCTAAAGTCAGAATTCTCCGCAGGTGGGCGTGGAAAACTGATGCATCTCTCTCTCACACACACACACACACATGCACACACACTTCATATTCGATCTGAAATTGTGGAACAGTTTTGAGAAAGTGTCTTCTCTCTTTTTTTGTGCCTCCACCAAGGCACCTTCCCTATTTGTCTCTGCTTCTTCTGTCACTATTGAATTTTTTTCATGCTCTATTTTTTAAACTGTTGGCCCTCCTCTGGTGTGATTTTTTCAGCTTTGGCAATAAAGGGGATGACACTCATTTTTTCATGTAAATGCTTCATAAATTCAATATGCAGCGGTTTAAGCCCAAATCATGAGGGATCAATGAAATATAAACAACACTGCACTTTCTTGTCAGGTATCTGACATCTGTTCACTCGAAATTCTGCATTTAGGTAGTCTGAAAACTTAATATCAATGTAATCAATAATAGATTTCCAGCAATTACTATTATCTACTTCATATCCAAATCCTGGGGTATAAACTATCATGAGTAGTAAATGAACTCTACCTTCTTTGATTAAAACTTTGGATTGTTGCACTGATACAGTCTTTTTTATTCTAGCTGGAGAACGTGGATACTCTAAAGAATACAAATAGGTGAGAAATAGAGAGTTGAATAACGTTGGCTTTCCACATCCAGATTCCCTACTACCATAACTGTGAACTCAAAACCTCTCTTCACTGATTATCTTTATACTTGATTGTGGAGATTTGCAAATCCCACATAACTTTCAAGATTATTCCATTGAGCCATAGTGCTGCTTTTGATGCTCATCTCAGTATAAGTGGATCTCTCACTGACTGTCATTCTTTCTCCCTCAGCTAGCAGCCCTAGCACAGCTCAGCCAACAAATTTTCCAAAGCCTCCTACCAGATTCTGTGTCTTCGCCATGCAGCATCATTGCTCCACTTAGGCATTCCACAGAGGGCAGATTTACCATGGTATTTTTAGAAGCCTCATAAGTGTGTTAAAGTTGACCCTGAATAAAGAAGCCTAAATATTAATTGATTATTTTGAATTATAATGTTGTAGAAGAGTATGGTCTTCCAGAAGAACAATACAATCTGTCTTGCAAGAAATACATCTACAATTATCTTAAGAATAAGATGGCAAGACTTTGTCGTTCATACTTCAGACATGTTATCAGGAGGGAAAATCACATGAAGAAAGACATTATACTTGGTTAAGTGGAGGGTCAGACTCCCACCAAGATGAACTGACACAGAGGCAGCAACAATAGTCTCAAATGTAAAAATTGTGAGGATGGTTCAGGCCCAGGCTGTGTTTTGTTTTGTTGTGTACAATGTTGCTATGAGTTAGAAATGACTTAATGGCACATAACAGCAACAAAAACAACAAAATAAGCATGCCTGCAACAAATTATCCCTGTCATCTCTAAAGTCAGTGCAGTTGCCTTGTCATTCAGAGTTTCTAACACACTCAATATGTGGTTAGCACACTGTGTCTCTTGCACAGTAATACATGGCCGTGTCCTCAGAGCTCAGGCTACTTAAATCCATGTAAGGTGTGCTTATGAATTTTTCACTGGTCATGGTGACTCTGCCCTAGAACTTCTGTATGTAGCTTGTTCCCCCATTGCTAGGATTAATAATTCCGAACCACTTAAACCCATGTCCAGGGATCTAATGCACCTAATGCATATGCTAGTCAGTGAAGGCGTATGCAGATGTCTTGCAAGAGATGTTCACTGATGACCCAGACTTCTTCAATGCAACTCCAGATTGCACCAGCTGGACCTGGTGGTCACCTACTGAGAGTTAATTGGGGAGTATGAAATTCAATGTGAATACCCAAATCCCCTTCCCCAACCCTGGGACTGGGAAATGTTTTACCTGTAGTTGCTATAACTAACAAGATGACTCCAAAGCCCAGTCCAAGGTTAGACAGCTGTTATTCCAGAACATCTAATGGAGAGTGGTATGGTTGTTGGTTGGGATCTAGAAACACAGATATATCCTCATGCGATGTAGTAAACCTCAGATTATTTACATATTTGTGAGGCAGAATACTTAAGACTTCGGTCTGGGACGCATTTGAGCAACATTTTTATTTTTTATGATTTTCAAGACACACATCCAGACAAGCAAGGAATGCCAAAGATGCAAATCATGAGGTTTTGATTACTTAAGTCCAAATTGGGAACCTGGATCCTCTAGCACATCCTGAACCTCTGGGTGTGTGACACCACTCACACTGAGGAGTACAGTGAAGCAGAATAACCATGCTTCACTTTGTGTCATTTCTTATTCTGTCTGAAGGCAAATAAGACTTACAGGTAGGAAATCAAGGTTTGTCTTTGGATATGACACCACTACATTTCAGTTGGGTTGTTAGAGTGAAATTATACTCATATTTACCCTAGGTATAAGAGATCAAAACACTGTTGGGTCCTCTGCAATTCTCACATTCTTTTGCTTGAGCCACTGTGTCAGTTCATCTCACTGAGATTTACATATGACCTGCAGAAAAAAAGACTTATACTAAATCATTTATTATAATCCCACATTTTATTTAAAAAGGTTTCAGAATAGTTGTGTGTGAAAATAACAGGCCCTTGAATATGGAGAAAGGCAATAAATTTTCTCAAGAATGTAATTAAAACTCACAAATAAAGAAAATACTTAATGGTACACTGGTATTCTTTATGGATAAATCTGAAACTTCCATTTAAATATACGTTTCCCAGAACTTCTCATTAGCGTTGATTCCTCACACATACTTTCTTTGGGTAAGAGCTTGTAGCTTTTGGACAATCACTCCTCTTTTTCTTGGCAAGAAAATTTAAACCTTAATGAGGGTTGAAAACCTGTGGGAAGCACCAGAAAAGCAATTTTAGTTATAAAACTTAGTGCAAAAAGAATATTTCCTGCTTATCCTTAAGAGGATACTCACTAGCCTTCAGTGAACCACTACCAAACTCCCTACATCTACTCCATATTTTCAATAGTTTCTTAGTGCCCTCTGCAGGCCAGAGATCTCTTTGCAGGGTAGCTCATTTCCTGTACTCACACTGCCTTCCCTGTCTTGGTCTCTCACAGTAATTTATTGTCAAGTTCTCAGCTCTCATGCTGATCATTTCTAAATGGAAATCAGTGCTCTTTTTGGCGATTCTGCAAAGATTGAGGGTAGATAACTAGCGGTGGCGGTCTTCACATAGATGGAAATGTGGACCAGCTATTCCAGGCATGTGTTCAACTCCCTTTTCTTCAATATATGATCACTGTAGACCACTCTGATGTGAGTCAACACAGTGATAACTAGAGTAGGTGACACCCAGGGTCGAAATTCATGAAAAAATATTGCATTGGAAGAATAAATTGGATTAACCACACTCCTGAGTCTTAATACCTTGTGAAGTTTATTTCATTCTTGTGTATTGCACACAATGAAGTCCAGTCATTGTCATGTGTGAAGAAAAAAATAATTCCCATGAATAAGTCGTTGATCATGCAAATTCTACATGCAATATTTGGTATCCTTCCTATCACAAACATTGTATTTTTCAGTTATTCTTTCTTACCAACTTTTGAACTCTAATCACAAAGAATTATCACAAATCCTGACATACATTTTAGACTGTAACGTAGTTTGTTAAAACTTGAATTTAATTTTGACTTTCAGTTTTGCTGTGTCAATTTCAGTAACAGTGATATTAACTACTCTTCCTTGGAGCCATGTATATAATAACCTATCGCTCCTAGCATTATACTTTAGATTACATCAGGAAATGTTGTTTTGGATGTTGTATGTGATGCTCTTCCTCTTCAATTTGTCATTCCAATCACAGCAAGCTACTGCATTTGAATTAAAAATGCTCAACAATTCATCATTCCAGTTTACTTATGCCTATGATATCAATTTAAACATTCCATTTATTTATTTTCAAAAATTTTTGTGAATTATGTGGTATTTTACATGGGAGAACATTAGGTTTACATTCATCCTATCATATATCATTTCACTGCCATAGTTATAGTCCCCTTCATGCATCATCAACTAACCAAAGGGTACTCTGCAAGTGTGCCCCCACCCCCTGTTCATCAGCACATGGTCCCTCTCCCTCTCTGGGTTTAGAGTCCTCAGCTTCTTCATTTCTCCATGTCACCCTCTCTGCCTCCATCTCTGACATTACTGCTTCTCTGGGTAGGGTCTTGCTCTCTGCTCTTCTCCCTTGATGGTCCCAGGGACCTCCGTTCCTAGGCTGAAAAGTTAATCACTCCCCTCCTTGCTACAAAACGTCTACCTTTACATTTCCAATCCTCATAATCAGTCCTGATAACAATTATTCACTATTGTATCACAAGACCAATCCGTATTTCCTTTCATCAGCCCCGCCTAGAAAGATTGGATACTACTCAGTGGAGATTCTACCTTCCTCCATGTGTTATGGATCTAGGTTCCCTCTTGAAAGCTTGTAAGCCAGTCACTTCTTGCCTTTGTAGCTCCCCCACTTTTGGTAGCCATTGTCCAAGTTGCCTATCCCTTTCTGCTCTGTGTTTTGAGGGGGTGGGAATGATCCTAGCTGTAAAGACTTGTTCCATCTTTTGAGCTACTGAATCCATAGGTGTACGTCAAGTTCATCAAATTGTATCAAATTACTCTTTTTTTGCTCTTCTTTATTCTTCTAGTTGAACTCTAATCATCCAGTCATTGAAGCCTGGTCAAGTGAATATTATCTCCAAATGTGGATGTTCTGGTGCATATGCCCTCTCTTCTTATCATCTGGATGCTTCACTCTCCACTTTAGTCCTCTGTGGCTATGTCACTGACTCTGGGCCGAAGAGTTCCCAGGTCTTACCACACTGCAGGCCAACCAGGTCTCCACCCAGGCTCACAGGAGTCTATTGAGTGTTGTAGGGCTTAGCTTACAGCTTCATTCTTGTTTTTCCCTCACTTCCCCTAATCGGTAATGAACATGGTCACAAATCAGAGAATGTATTCCCATTGATTCTTAGTCTTGGAAGGGGTTGCTCTGAGGGGACCCGACTACTTGCCTTGATGTCTCCTGGGTGAGCGACTTGATTGTTCTTGTAGTAATCAGTCGGTCTGCCTATATTGTTTTGTATTTTTCCTGTTAGTCTTTCTTTCAAAAAGTATCTTCTGTTCTTCAAGCCACTACAGGCTGGTCTGCCCATCCTTTCAAGTGGAAATTTCCCATTTCTGAAGATTCTGGATACTGTTCAGGATTCCCCCTATAGTCTTTTGAAATGCAGAGGCTCCAAGGAAGCCTCCTCACTGGGCACATTGTAACCCCATTTTAGGTATTCCAATCAGCATCTGCTGCACAGGAACTTTTTAAAGTATTGAAGAGCAGAGATGTCAGCTTGAGGGCTAAAGTATGCCTGACCCAAGCCATAGTATTTTCAGTAACCTCATATGGATGCAAAAGCTGGACAGTCAATAAGGAAGATCGTAGAAGAATTGATGCCTTTGAGTTGTGGTGTTGAAGGAGAATACTGAAAGTACCATGGACTGCCAAAAGAACCAATAGATCTATTTTGGAAGAAGTGCAGCCAGAGTGCTCCTTGGAGGCCAAGATGGCTAAGCTTCGTCTCTCATACTTTGGACCAGAGGGAACAGTTGCTGGAGAAGGATGTCTTGCTGGGTAAGTTGGAGGGTCGGAGAAAAAGAGGAAGACCTCTAACAAGATGGATTAGCCAGGTGGCATCATTGATGGACTCAAGTGTGGCAGCTGTGGTGAGGTTGGCACAGGATCGGACATTGTTTCGTTCTGCTGTGCATGGCGTCGCTACGAGTCGGTTTTGACTCGATGGCACCTGACAACAAGGACCATTAGTAGAGGCAGAAGACAGGTTTACAAGATTTCTATGGTGGTATGTTGGACTAATTCTTTCTCTCCCTTTCCAGTGTCTATTTTATAATGGTATGCAAGGGAAACCAAGATTCAAACAACAGCCAAGCATCTTAATATTATTTCCCCCCTTTTGCCCATTCCATCCATGTCACAATTCCTGTAACCAGAGCCCTGTTTTTCCAAGATTGTGCATACATCATTCTTTACCTCTGTCCAACTTAGCCCATGCAAGCCTGTCTAATTGTTCTCCCATCTTTTTGTTCTTCCATTCCCTTCCTCCTACATTTATATTGTGCCCTCCCCAGCATCCAAACTATCCTGTATCTATTCCCTGCCCAGTGCCCAACCTTCATGTCCCTCCCCTCTCCCCACCCCCCACTTCCCAACAACCAGTAAAGAATCCTCCCCCCTTTAGTATGGGTTCTTTTTCTTAGTCTTTTACAGTAGTGGTCCTATGCAATATTTCTCCTTTTGTGACTTATTTCACTCTACATAATGTTCTCAAGAAGATCTGGTAGTGTAGTGGTTATGAATCAGACTGCGAACCGCAAGGTCAGCAGTTCAAAACTACCAGCTGCTCCGTGGGAGAAAGATGAGGCTTTCTACTCCCGTAAAAGTTTACAGCCTCAGAAACCCTGTACAGGGTCGCTATAGGTCAGAACCGACTCGATGGCACTTAACAACAACAACAATGTCCTCAAGGTTCATCCATGTTGTGTGGTGGCTTGCAGCTTCATTGTTATTCTTGAAGGTAGCAAAGCATTCCATTTTGTGTATGTACCACAGTTTGTTTATCCATTCTTCTATTGATGGGCACTTTGGCCATCTCCATCTTTTTGCTATTGTAAATAGTGCTGCTATGAACATTGGTGTGTATATATGTACTCGTGTGGTGGCTCTTATTTCTTGTGGGTAAATACCAAGTAGAAGAATTGCTGGATCATAAGATATTTCTATTTCCAACCTTCTGAGGAAGTGCCATATTGCTTTCCAGAGAGGTTGGACCATTTTGCAGTCCCACCAGCAATGAAGGAGTGTCCCAGTCTCTCCACATCCCCGC
>NW_006408778.1:625831-634864 GCF_000296735.1 Chrysochloris asiatica | reverse complement strand
ATTATGTGCAAACAGAGAGAGTTTTATTTCCTCTTTTCCAATTTGGATGCCTTTAATTTCCCTGTCTTACCATATAGCTCTTGCTAAGTCTTCCAGCACAATTTTGAATAGGAGAGGTGACAAAGGGCATCCTTGTCTGGTTCCTGTTCATAGAAGGAAGGCTTTCAGTTTCTCTCCATTGAAAGTAATGTAGGCTGTTGGTTTTGTATATATACTCTTAATTATGTTGAAGAATTTCTCTTCAATTCCTATTTTTTTTAGTGTTTTTAACAGGAATGGATGTTGATTTTGTCAAATGCCTTTTCTGCATCAATCAATATGATCATGAGGTTCTTTTCCTTTTTCTTATTTATATGGTGGATAATGATGATCATTTTTCTAATGTTGAATGATCCTTGCATCCCTCATATGAAACCCACTTGATCATGATGTATTATCTTTTTGATGTGTTGCTGGATTCTGTTGGCTAGGATTTTGTTGAGAATTTTTGTGTCTATGTTCATCAGGGATATTGGTCTATAATTTTCTTTCTTAGTGAAATCCTTCTCTGGTTTTGGTATTAAAGTTGTACTTGCTTCATAAAATGTATTAGGAAGTTTTCCATCCTCATCTATATTCTGGAATAATTTCAGTAGAATTCGTGACAGCTCTTCCTTGAATCCTTGGTGGAACTCACCAGTGAAACCAACTGTGCCTGCTGTTTTTGATTGGGAGTCTTTTGATGACCTGATCAATTTCTTCTTTTGTTATGGGTCTGTTCAGGTTTTCTACTTCACTGTGTGTAAGTTTAAGTAGGTCATGTTTATCTAAAAATGTATCCATCTCTTCTAATATTCAAATTTTCTGGAGTACAACTCTTCATACTATTCTGTTATTATCCTTTTGATTTCCTTTGGTTCTGTTGTGACATCATCCATGTGGTTTCTAATGTGTGTTATTTGTGTCTTCTCCCTCTTTTCTTTTGTTAGGTTTGCCAATGGTCTGTCAATTTTCTTAATCCTTTCAAAGAACCAACTTCTTGTCCTGCTGATTGTTTCTATATTTTTTCTATTTTCTATCTCATTTATTTCTGCTATAATCTTTATTATTTGTTTTCTTTTAGTGGCTGTAGGTCTCCTCTGTTGTTCTATTTCTAACTGTTGTATATGCTGTGTTAATGTGTTAACTTTGGTTCTTTCTTCTTTATGGATATGTGCGTTAATTGCAATGAATTGTCCTCTCAGCACCACTTTCATCGTTTCCCAAAGATTTTGGTATGTTGTGTTTTCGTTATCATTTATTTCTAGGAGTTTTGTGAATTCATGTTTAATTTCTTCTACTACCCAGTTGTGTTTCAGCAAGGTGTTATCCAGTTTCCATGCATTTGATTTTATTTCCTTGGTCTTCCTATTGTTGATTCCTAATTTGATAGCATTATGGTCTGAGAAGATGCTTTGTAATATTTTGATATTTGTAAATTTATGGAGATTTGTTTTGTGGCCTATGACATGGTCTATTCTGGAAAATGTTCCATGTGCACTGGAAAAAATTTTGTATTGTGCATCTATGAGGTTGATTTGGCTTAATGTGTTGTTTAGTTCTTCTGTGTCTTTGTCAAGTTTCTTTATGGTTGTTCAATCCATTTTTGAAAGCAGTTTATTAAAATCACCCACTATTATTGTAGAGTCATATATTAAATTTTGCTTTAAATATTTTGGAGCTCTTTCATTGGGAGAATAGATGTGTCTTATGGTTATGTCTGACAATGTTTCTCTGCTATACATAGAGTTTTCATCTTCTGGCATAGGTGCCAGAAGAACCAATAGATCTGTTTTGGAAGAAGTGCAGCCAGAGTGCTCCTTGGAGGCCAGGATGGCTAAGCTTCGTCTCTCCTACTTTGGTCATATTGTCCGGAGGAAACAATCGTTGGAGAAGGATGTCATGTTGGGTAGGGTGGAGGGTCAGAGAAAAAGAGGAAGACCCCCAACGAGATGGATCAGCCAGGTGGCATCATTGATGGACTCAAGTGTGGCAGCTGTAGTGAGGTTGGCCCAGGATCGGACATTGTTTCGTTCTGCTGTGCATGGGGTCACTATGAGTCGGTTCTGACTCGATGGCACCTGACAACAACAACAACAACATGGTTATGTCATCTTGTTCAATTACCCCTTTAGTCATGAGATAATATCCATCTTTATCTATTATACTGTTTTTTGCCTTAAAGTTTATTTTATCAGAAATTAGTACTGCCACTGCTGTTCTTTTTTTTTATTTATTGCAATTAGCTTGCTATATTTTTTTCCATCCTTTGAATCATAAAATGTTTTTGTCTCTGTGTGTTAGATGTGTCTCTTGAAGACAGCATATAGAAGGATCATATTTTCTTATCCAATCTGCCACTCTCTGTCTCTTAACAGGTGCATTGAATCCATTTACATTCAGTGTAATTATCGATAGGTATGAATTAATTGCTGACATTATGTATTTTTTTTTGTTGTTGCTGTATTTCTGCTTTCTTTGTTCTGTGTGTCTTCCTTTGTTGAGTTCATGCTTTTTGTGTTCTTTTTTTGTGAGTTTCCTCATAGTTTTAATGTTTCCATGTTCTTCTTCTTGGTATGTTGTGAAGTGTTAATTTTCTTTGAGGTTGCCTTATAGTCAATTAACTTTTCTCTCCATTTACTGCAGTCTGTTTTAGCCTGTAATCGATCTGACCTTCTCACAATCTGGGTCTCTGTTCCTACGTTTTACCTTCTTTTACATCGTAATTCTTTTGATCATAGACTGACCTCCCAGATTCTCTGAGTTTGTTCTTGTAGTTTTGTTCTTTTGTCGACTCTTCCTTCTGTCTATTTAATTCTTGGAGGTGCTGCCACATATCTCAATCTCTGGTTGTTGTCTCTTTTTGTTGGTTCTAAGTCCACAGAACTCCATTTAGGATGTTTTGTAGTGCAGGGTTGGCTTTATCAAAATTCCTTTAGCTTCTCTTTATCCTGGAATGTTTTAATTAAACCGTTGTATTTGATTGATAGCTTTACTGGATAAAGGATTCTTGGTTGGTAGGTTTTTTTGTTTTGTTTTGTTTTGTTTTTTCAGGGTTTTATATATGTCTCCCCATTGCCTTCTTGCTTGCATGGTTCCTGCTGAGAGATCCGAGCTTAATCTGACTTGCTTGGCCTTGGATGTAGCACTCCTGTTTTCCCTAGGTGCTTTCAGGAATGACTCCTTATCTTTGATTTTGAGAGCTTGATTATTGTATGTCTCAGTGATTTTCTTTTAGGGTCTATCCTTCCTGGGGTTGGTTGAATTTCTTGAATGTTTATCTTTTCAGTTTTCAGGATGATAGAAAATTTTTCTTCCAGCAGTTTTGAACTATTTCCTCTGTGGACTTCTGTGATTCTTCTTGTTCTGGAATGCCAATTATACTTCTAGTTATTCCTCCTCATGTTGTCCAGCATGAATCTTAGATCTTCTTCAGATTTTTTGTTCTTCTATCTTAGTGGTATTGAGAGATTTGTTTTCCAGCTCACTAGTTCTGCCTTCCATCTCTTCTGGTCTACTCCTTTGCCCTTTCAGAGTATTGTCTATTTCTGATATTCTATTATTGATCTTTTGGACCTCTTTCTGTAGGTTTTTAATTGTTTCCTATGCTTTATCTATCTTATTTTATTGTTTCTGTAACACTTTCCTGATGTCTTCCTTATTTTTCCCAATTCCATTGCAAAGTGTTTTGAAACATTTTATAACTATTTTTCTGAATTACTTCTCAGGCATTTCCAAGGCCTGCCCTCCTTCCAGAATGGAGTTCAGGTCTACATCTAGGTTATGTGCCTCACACATTTTATCTTGTTTCTGGACATGTGATGATATGGTCATCTGCTTTTGCTTCTTGGACATGTTTAGTGTTTATCTGTGGCCTTAATACTTAATTAAGTATATGTTTTGATATTTTTTATGCTTTCTGATTGCTTCTAGGTAGATGTGATCAGGAGGTAGACGTCCCTTTTCACTCTTCTTATTGCTTAACTCACAGTAACTTTCACGGGTGTTGTCTACCTCCCTGGTATGTGGCAGTTGGTATTGGTTCTAGCCTGGGTTTTGGTGTTTTATAGAGTGTAGATTGTAGCTTGACTATATGGCAGCAGTTATTGACTCTTCTTGGGTAATATAGGGAGAGAAAGAGCCCCACAATTGTAGAAGGGGGAGCATAAAACAATAAAACAGCACCAGCAAAAACAAAACAAACAACAACAACAACAAAAAAAAACTAGATTGAATATTACAGTCTATAATCACAGAAAAGGGAGAGGAGGGCAACAACAACAACAACAAAAATCTGTAGCCTATTATGGGTATGACTTTAATGTCCTCTCTTCAGCTTCTTGCTTTTTAAGCTGCCTGAGAGATTTAAAGATGTCACTGTTGGTTGTTTTGCTATACTTCAGGCTTTAATTTAATTTTCCACTGTTTTTGTTTTTAAGCTTTCATTCCCTCCCTGCAGCCCTGTCCTGGTCTTTTCTGTATTAAAAAAGTAAAAAACAACAACAACAACAACAACAAAAAAAAAACGTTTAGGGCCTGCTCTTGGGCTGAGCATCTGTGCACATGTGTGGTAGAAAAATTCACTAGTGTTGAAATTGGGGGGTGTCCACTTTCTCAGAAACCCCCTCTAGTCACCAGAATGGAGGTGCACAAACCTTGAGGGGCCAATGACCAGATACAAAAAAAAAAAAAAAAAATCAGAACAAAGCAATAATGACAAAATATATTGTCCAGTTTTTCTCCAAGGTTCCCGCAGCATTTTTCTGTGGTGTTTCTACTCCCCCGCTTGTCTTGCCATTTGATCTCACCCAAGATGTCGGCTCTGGGACTCTGATCCCTGCAGATTCAAAAGTACGTTATTTCTTACTTCAGCTTCAAGTTCCATTAGCTATAAGCCTTCAAACTTCAAAATATTCCTAGCTATGTGATTTTGAGTTTTGGAGTTCTACCCTGGATCTTCTTTGCCTGATATTCTGTGGTATGGCTGACAGCACACTTCAGCTCCACTCTAGCCAACACCGAGCCCCACCCTACCTCCATTTATTTTTGACAACTTTCTATTTTATTTGAATCACTCATTGTATGTTTCATATTCCAGTTATTAGTGGACATTTATAGCAGTAGTTCTTAATCTTATTTATATTCTTATTAGCTTTAGTTTTAAATTGAATTATGGTTTACTGAGGAAATCAGTTTACCATTCAGCATTCCATTCACATTTTCTTTTGTATTTGATTACAATCCCCATAATGCGATATCACTTAGTCTATTTCTTCCCTGTTTCCTGTTTCAAATCCTGCTTCTTCCCTAACCCTTTCTGCCTTAGAAACATTGTTCTTGAAAAAATAGTTCTCTTGATCTCATCTTTACATCTCTAGTGTTATTATTCAACTATTGTTGTTCTAAAGTGCTTTTGAGTCGATTCCAACCCATAGTGATCATGTATAGGGTTTCTGAGGAGAAGCTGGTGAACTTGAATCATGAAACTTTCAATTCAAATGTCTTTGCAGTCTGGCACATTAACCAACAGCACCACACCAGTATTCTTTAGCTGAAATTTGAATCACAAGGTTAAGTTCCATTTCAGTCATAAAACTTGTTTAAGGGCCACAGTATCACCAGTCTTTATTCAACCAGAAAGATTCGTCTTTTTTTATGATTTAGAATTTTATTTCACATTTTCTCCAACTATATCACGGACGTTTTATTGCCAGCCATTCAGAGCAGTCATGGTAACTGGGCACTAGTTACTACTTCTGGTCTGTGAAACTGTTAGTCCATTGGACTAATTATTACCAAATGTCTACTATTCACTTCATTCACATTTTGGCTGAATGAAAATAGACCAATATGTGATGATTATTGTAAAGACAAGGCTTTTTAATCATGAGATAATGTCCTTCTTAATCTCTTATGCTGATTTTTTACATAAAGTTTATTTTATCAGAGATTAGTATTGCCACCACTGCTCCTTTTTGTTTACAATCAGCTTTGGGATGTATATATTTTCCATCCTTTAACTTTAAATCAATTTTTGTCTTCGTGTGTAAGTTGTATCTCTTGAAGACAGCATATTGAAGGATCTTATTTTCTTATCCATTCTCTCATTCTCTGTCTCATAACTGATACATTAAATCCACTGACATTCCATTAAATATTCTATAGGTATGAATTAATTGTTGTCATTCTGTTTGTGTTCTATTTTGTGATACTTTTGGTGCCTTTTTTTCTGAATGCCTTCCTGTGCTGAGTTCATGTTCTATGTGTTCCTCCTTGTCAGTTTATTCATACTTTTAATGTTTCCATGTTAAGGATCTCTGGTAGTGTAGTTGTTATGAATCGGTCTGTGAACCTCAAGGTCAGCAGTTCGAAACTACCAGTTGTTTCGTGGGAGAAAGATGAGGCTTTCTGCTCCCATAAAGACTTACAGCCTTGGAAACACTGTGCAGGGTCATTTAAAGATGGGACCGATTCCATGGCACATCACCACTACCACCATGTTCTTCTTGTATTTTCATTTTTTCAGTACGTTGTGAAGTATTTTCTTTGAGGTAACCTTAAATTCTATTAACTTTTTCCTCCATTTAAAGCAGTTTATTTTATCCTGTAATCACCATCTAGATGTTTGTTTGTATATTTTTATGTTTTTTCCCATTTTAATTATTTTTATTTTAGACTGACCTCTCAGACCCTCGGAATTTGTTCTTTTTTTTCTTTTCTTTTCTTTAAGTTTTTATTGTGAATTTACTGATAATTTACATAGGAGAACATCAGCTTTACATTAATCCTATCACAGTCAGTCCTGAAGTATTTTTTCACTATTACAATGATTGCAATCCCATCATGTATAATCAAATAACCCAATGGTATACCCTACAAGCCTTCCACCCAGCTGTCAGCCCACATTCCCACTCCATCCCTGAGTCCAGAGTCCACAGCCACTCCATCTCTCCATGACATCGTCTCTGCTGCAATCACTGATGTGACTGGTTCTCTGGATCGTGTCCCACACTCCGCTCTTCTCCCTAGATGGTCCCAGGGTCCTTCACTCCCAGACTGCAAAATCAAGCACTTCCCTCTTTTTGTTACAAAACGTCTACCTTTACATTTCCAGCACTCATAGTCAGTCCAGATAGCAATTATTCACTATTGAACCACAAGAATCATATCCCCATCTCCTTTCACCAGCCCAATCTAGACAGGTTGAAAACATATCAGTGGTGATTCTACCTGCCCCTGTACCCTCTGAAACTAGGCTCCCTCTTGAAAGCTTGTAAGCCAGTCACTTCTTGCCTTTGCAGCCCCCATTGTGGGTAGCCAATGTCAATGCTGTTTAGCAAGGGAGTGGTAATGATGCTCTCTGTAAACATTCGTTCCCTCTTTTCAGTGACTACCTGCATAAGTATAGATCAAGTTCATAAAATTTCAGCAGATAACTCTTTTCTCTCTCTCTTTTTTTCTTCCTCTAATCAAGGACTGATCTTCCAGCAATTGAAGCCAGGTCAAGTGGGTACTGTCTGCAAGTATGGGTGTTCTTGTGCATCTCACATCACTTCATATCAGCTGGATGCTTAACTTTCCACAATAGTACTTTGTGGCCATGTCCCTGTTCCTGAGTCCAGGAGTCCTCAGGTCTTGACACACTACAGGTCTCAATCAAGGTTAACAGGAGTCTATTGAACCTGGTCAGACTTGACTCACAACTTCATTGCTGTTTTTCCCACATTCCTGTCCTCAGTTGACCAAAGTGATCATCAGCAAGACCATATGTCTGCTCATGTATTCCCCTTTAGTCTGAGTCTGGGAAGGGGCTATGCCCTGAGGGAACCCGACTACTTGCCTTGATCTTGTAGTAGTCCATCAGACTGCAGTTATTGTTTTTGATATTTCCTTCTCATCTTTCTTTCAAGAAGTATCTTCTTTTCTTCTAGCCTCTCCATACTGGTCTGTTTATCCTTTCAAGTGGAAATTTCTCACCTCAGAAATTCTGGATAGGGATCTGTATTCCACCTATGATCTTATGCAATGCAAAGACCCCAAAGGAAGCTTCCTTCCCTGAGCAAGTTCTAGTCCCATTTTAGGCATTCCTATCATTTATAGGCTGAAGACAGAGTTACTAACTTTTATGGTGATGTTTCTAGCTTCTCCTTTCTCTCTGCCTCAAGCGTCTCTTTTACAATACTAGCAAGGGAAACCAAGATTCAAAAGACAGCCAAACATCTTAATATTAATTCCCCTCTTTACCTATTCCACCATGCCTCAAATCCTGTATCCCAGATCCTGTTGTCCCAAGGATGAGCAAACATCACTATTTACCTCTGTCCCACTTAGCACATGGAAAACTGCCTAAAAGTTCTCCTACCCCACTTGTTCTTCCATTCCCCTTCCCATTCTTGTGTATTGCCCCTCATCCAGCACACAAAGTATCCTGTGTCTATTCCCTACCCTGTGCTCTACTTTCCCCTCCATCCCCTGGACCCATGCCATACACCCTGGTAACCAGTAATTAAATATTTCTCCCCTTTTAATGTGGGTAATTTTTCTTAAGTTTTTACAATACTGGTTCTATGAAGTATTTCTCCTTTTGACTGACTAATTTCACTCAACATAATGCCCTCAAGGTTCATCCATGTTATGCGGTGACTTGAGCATTCTTGTTATTCTTCAAGGTAGCATAATATTCCATTATGTGTATGTACCAAAGTTTGATCATACATTCTTCAACTGATGGGCTGTTTCCATCTTTTTGCCATTGTAAATAGTGTTTCTATGAACATTGGTTTGCATATATATGTCCTCGTGTTATGGCTTATATTTATTGTGGATAAATACCAAGTTGAGGAATTGCTGGATCATACGGTCAGTATTTCTCAAGCTGGGGGAACTGAAGAAAAAATTCAAGCCTCTACTTTCGCTATTAAAAGATTCACTGGGCAAATTATTGAATGATGCAGAATGCATCAAGAAAAGATGGAAGGAATACACAGAGTCATTGTACCAAAAGGAAATGGTTAA
>NW_006408778.1:614202-624401 GCF_000296735.1 Chrysochloris asiatica | reverse complement strand
TGGCCCAGGATCGAACATTGTTTCGTTCTGCTGTGCATGGGGTCGCTATGAGTCGGTTCCGACTCGATGGCACCTGACAACAACAACAACAACAACAAGGTATTTCTATTTCCAACTTTCTGAGGAAGCGACATACCATTTTCCAGTGTTGTTGGACCATTCTGAAATCCCACCAGCAAAGTAGGAGGGTTCCAATCTCTGTGCTTCCTCACCAGCATTTCTCTAATGGCTAATGATCATGAACATTTCTTCATTTGTTTCTTGGCTTCCCAGATCTTTTCCTTGGGGAAGTGTCTGCTGATGTCCTATGCCCATTTTTTAATTGGGTTATGTGTCTTTTTCTTGTAGAGGTGTTGTAGTTTCCCGTATATTTTAGAAATAAGTCCCTTGACTGATGTGTCATTGCAAAATATTTTTTCCCCATTCTGTAGACTCCCTTTTTACTCTTTTGGTGAAATATTTTGATGCACATAAATTTTTAATTTTTAGTATGTCCCAAACATCTGTTTTGTCTTCTTTTATTTATGTAGTTTTCACAATGTTTATAAGTCTTTGTGTGCCCTTTATTATAACTCTTAAATTCGTCCCTGTTTTTTTTTCACTGATGGCCTTTATAATACTGTGATTCACATTTAAGTATTTAATCCTACTGAGTTGGTTTTTGTATATGGCATAAGGTAAAGGTCTTGTTTCAATCTTTTGTATATTGCTTTCTAGTTTTGCCAGCATCATATGTTGAATACATTAGTTCCTCCCCATGCAATATACTTATATCCTTTGTTGTAAATCAGTTGGTTATATGTGGATGGGTTAATTTCTGGATTCCTGATTCTATTCCATTGATCTATAAATCTTTCATTGTATCAATACCAAGATGTTTTAACTACTGTAGCCATGCAGTAAATTTTGAAATCAGGAAGTGAAAGGCTACCAACCTTATTCTGCTTCTTAAGCAATATTTTATTTATCATGGGTCTCTTTCCATACAAAATTTGAAATTTTTTTTTCTTCTATCTCTCAAAAGTATGCCTTTGACATCTGAATTGGGATTGTGTAATAAATGCAAATTGCTTTGGGTAGCACTGACATTTTCACAATGTTAAGTCTTCCTATCCAGGAGCATTTTTAGAAGTCTCTTTTGGTTTCTTGTAGTAGTGTTTTGAAGTTTTCTTTGTAGAGGTCCTTTGTTTTCTCTGGTTACATTTATTCCCAACTATTTCATTCTTTGGGTGGCTATTGTAGATGCTATTGCTTTCTTAATGTCCTTTTCAGTGCTGACATTATTAGTATAGTGTAATACAACTGATTTTTTTATGTTGATATTATACCCTACCACTTTGCTAAATCTTCCAATGAGGTCTAGTAGCTTTTTTTACTGAGTCTTTGGGATATTATATATATATATATATATATATATAAAATAATACTGTCTGCAAATAAAGAGAGTTTTACTTCCTCTTTGCCAATATGGATGCCTTTAAATTATCTATCTTGCTGTATAGCTCTGACTAAGAATTCCAGCACACTATTGAATAGGAATGGTGACAAAGGGCAATTTTGTTTGTTTTCTGTTTGCAGAGGGAAGGCTTTTGGTTTCGTTTCATTGAGAGTAATGCAGGCTACTGCTATTATATATATGCTCTTAATTATATTGAGGTTTTTTCCTTCAATTCCTACTTTGTTCAGTGTTTTTGTCAGGAATAGATGTTTGATTTTGTGAAATGCCTTTTCTGTACCAATTAATATGATCATATGTTTTTGTTTTGTTTTTTTCTTTTACCTTATTCAAATGGTGGATTACATTGATTATTTTTCTAACATTAAACCATCCTTGCATCCCTGATATGACCCTACTTGGTCATGATAAACAATTGTTTTTATATGTTTTTGGATTCTGTTGGCTAGGATTTTGCTGAAAATTTTTGCATCTAAGTTCATTGCTTCTTTCTGCTGTGCATAGGGTGGCTATGAGTCGTTTCCGACTGGATGGCATCTAACAACAACTAAAACTTGTCTTTGATTTTGGAGAGATTGATTATGATATTTATTGGTTCTATTCCTTTGGGGTCTATCTTTCTTGAAGGTCGTTGAGCTTCTTGAATGCTTATCTTCTCATTCTTCAAGATATTAAGGAAATTATCTTCCAGATTCTCCTCAACATTCTTCTCTCTGGATTTATGTGCTTCTTCCTGCTGGGAATGCCAATCATTCTTAAGTTTTTGTTTTGTTTTGTTTTTATCCTTTTTTTTTCTGCTTGTTCTTCTGTCTTAGCATTATTGAGAGATTTGTCTCCCAGGTTTCTGGGTCTGGCTTCCATCTCTTCATTTCTACTCCTTTGCCCTTTCAGTGTATTTTCAATTTCTGATCTCTTATTATTAATCATCTGGACTTCTTTTTGCAGGTTTTGAATTGTTTCCAATGATAGATCTATCTTGTTTGATTGTTCCTGTAGTGCATTCCTGACTTCTTCCTTATTTTCCTTCAACCCTCTGTGGAGCATTTTAAGTTGACAATATATCATTCTTCTGAATTCCTTCTCAGACAAATCCAAAGCCTTCTCTTCTTCTATTGGGAAGTTTATGTCTGCCTCTAGCACATTCGTCTCAGTTACTATTTTCAGTTTGTTTGTTTTTTTGTTGTTTATTCTTTGGAAATTTTCAATACTTAGATATGTTTTCAATGATTAAATGAGTGTATATTGTTGTGTTGTTAAGCTTATTGTGTCTCCTGTTGGATGTGATCTGGAGATAGGCTTCCTTTCAAGTCTCTTATTACTCAGCTGCAGACTATCTTAGCAAGCGTTCGCTATCTTTTTAGTGACTAGCAGCTGGTATTGGCTCTGGTCTGGATGGTGCGATATTATGGGGTATGTTTGTAGCTTGGTTATATGGCCATGATTGCTTTCGATTCTTGGGTAACATACAGAGAGAAAGCTCCCATGCCCAGGAAAAAAGTGAGACCTTTTGGACCATAAACAAAAACAATATTAAAGCAGAGACAAAAACCACTACACAAAACCAAAAATAAAACTGTACCTAACTGTCCAGTAATCTTTGCTGCTCAGGTCAGTGTGTGTGTGCAATAGAAATCTCTAGCAGGGGTCAGGTGTCCACTCAATCAGTCCCCTTCTCTTGTCACCACCATGGAGGTGTGCAGATAGATATTAAGAAATTAAATGAAGACAGATTGTCCACTATTTTTATCTCTGAAGGTCAGTTGTATGTACAGTGTACTTACACATACATATCTGTGTATGTACAATACAGTTCTCAAAATTGCTGCATCCTTGTATATAGTAGTTGGTGTTGTCTCTTGTCTTTTATGTCTTTTAGGGTTTAACAAAGTGAAAATATGGTTTGGCTCTATGGCCAGACCTGCTTTCACATCTTAAATAAGGCAAGTAAAAAGGGTTCCACCTAGGTCAAATTAAGGGCTATGTCCCAGAGACAGATGCCAAAAGAAGCAGCTTAAGGATTAGTTTCTGGAACCACTGGGGATTTCAGGGAATTCTTCTTTATGCCATGGGAAAATTGTACCGTGTGTGCAATGCTGGACCCTTCTGGGTGCGTGCGTTCACTTGCCTGAAGGTACCAAGATGAGCAGAGAGAGTGCAACAGGGGAGAGTAGAAAATTAAAGTTAAAAAAAAAAAAAAATGCCATCACACGTTTTTTCCAGATGAAACTCTGTGATTTCAGCACAGTGTCCTCCTGGCTGTGTCCCCACTCTCTGATCTCTTCCCAGGCTGAGGGGCCCACAGGAAACATCCCAATCCAAAATCATTGTGTATTCCTACTACAGTCAGATTTCCCCACAGATGGGTGTGGAAATCTGATGCTCCCCACCCCACTTTATATTACATCTAATATTCTGGAACAGTTTTGGGAATGTGTCTTCTCTGGTGTTTTTGTGCCTGCATTGAGACACCTCGCTATCTATCTCTGCTTCTTCTGTTAATATTTAAATTGTTTCATTATCTGTTTTTTAAACTATCGGCACTCCTCTGGTGTGATTTTTTTCTGCTTTGGCAATAAAGGGGATGATACTCACTTTTTCATGTAAATGCTTCATAAATTCAATATGCAGTGATTTAAACCCAAAATCATGAGGAAGCAATTAAGTATAAACAACACTGCACTCTCTTGTCAGGCATCTGACATCTGTTCACTCGAAATTCTGCATTTATATAGTCTGCAAATTTATTATCAATGTAATAAATAATTAATTGCTACTTCATCTCCAAATCCTGGGGTTTCAACTATCATGAATATTAACTGAACTCCACATTCTTTGATTAAAACTTTGGATTGTTGCACCAATACAGTCTTTTTAGTCTAGGGGCAGAACCTGGATACTCTGAAGAATACAAATAGGTGAGGAATACTGAGTTGATTAATGTTGACTTTCCCCATCCAGATTCACCTACTGTCATAACTGTGAATTCAAAACCTCTCTTCACTAATTATCTGTATACTTCATTGTGGAGATATGCCAATCCCACATAGCTTTCAAGATTATTCCAATGAGTCATAGTGCTACTTTTGATGCTCATCTCCTCAGCGTAAGTGGATTTCTCACTGACTGACATTCTTTTCACACTCAGCTACCAGCCCCAGCACAGCTCAGTCCACAGCTTTTCCAAAGCCTCCTACCAGATTCTGTGTCTTGGCCACCCAGCATCGTTGCTCCACTTAGGCACTCCACAGAGGGTAGATTTGCCATGGTATTTTAAATAGCCTCATAAGTATGTTAAATTTGAACCTGAATAAAGAAGCCCAAATATTACTTGATTTATTTGAATTATAATGTTGTAGAAAAGTATGATCTTACAGAAGAACAATCAAATCTGTCTTGAGAGAAATACACCCACAATTCTCTTAAGATTCAAATGGCAAGACTTTGTCTTTCATACTTCAGACATGTTATCAGGAGGAAAATCCCATGAAGAAAGACATCATGCTTGGTGAAGTGGAGGGTCAGACTCCAACCAAGATTGATTGACACAGACGCAACAACAGTAGTCTAAAATGTAGAAATTGTGAATAAGGTTTAGGCCCAGGCTATGTTTTGTTTTGTTGTATACAATGTTGCTATGAGTTAGAAATAACTCAATGGCACCTAACAGCAGCAACAACAACACAATAAGCATGCCTGCAGCCTAATTATCCCTATCATCTCTAAAGTCAGTGCAGTTGCCTTCTCATTCAGGGTTTCTGACACACTCAGGATGTGGTTAGCACACCGTGTCTCTCGCACAGTAATACATGGCTGTGTCCTCAGAGCTCAGACTGCTTAGATCCATGTAGCCAGTGCTTGTGGACTTTTCACTGGTGATGGTGACTCTGCCCTGGAACTTCTGGGCGTAGTATGTTCCACCATTGCCTGGATAAATATACCCAATCCACTCAAACCCTTGTCCAGGGATCTGACGCACCCAATGTATATAATAGCTAGTGAAGGTGTATCCAGAAGTCTTGCAGGAGATCTTCACTGATGACCCAGGCTTCTTCAGTTCAGCTCCAGATTGCACCAACTGGACCTGGGATTGGCCACCTGCTGAGAGTAAATTGGGGTGGATGAAATTTCACATGAATACCCAAAGCCCCTTCCCCATCCCTGGGAATTTGTAACTATTTTACCTGTAGTTGCTGCAACTAACAAAACGACTCTCAAAGTCCAGTCCATGGTTAGACAGCTGTTATCCCAGAACATCTAATGGAGAGTGGTATGGTTGTTGGTTGGGCTCTAGGAACGCAGATATATCCTTATCTGATGTAGTGAACTTCAGATTATTTACATATTTATGAGGCAGAATATTTAAGACTTAGGTCTGGGACCGATTTGAGGAAAATTTTAATTTTTTGATGATTTCCAAGACACACAACCAGACAAGTGAGGAATACTAAAGATGCAAATCATGGGGTTTTGATTATTCATGTGCAAATTGAGAACCTGGATCCTCTACCACATCCTGAAACTCTGGGTGTGTGACACCACTCACACTGAGGAACACAGTGAAGCAGAATAACCATGTTTCTCTTTGTGTCATTTCTTATTAGATCTGAAGCCAGGAATAACTAAGACTTAGTGGTAACAAATTAAGGTTTTATCTCTGGATATGACACCACTGCATTTCAGTTGGGTTGTTAAAGTGAAATTATCTTTTTGTTGTTCTACCTGTCATCAAGACAGCACCAACTCAGTAACCCTAGGTACAAGAGATCAAAACACTATTGGGTCCTGTGCAAACCTCACATTCTTATGCTTGAGCCACTCAGTCAATTCACCACATTGAGATTTAGATATGGCCTGCAGAAAAAAAGACTTTACTAAATTATTTATTATAATCCCACATCTTATTAAATGAGGTTTCACAGTAGTTGTGTGTGGAAATAACGGGCCCTTGAATATGGAGAAAGGCAATAGATTATCTCAAGAATTTATTTCAAACTCACAAATAAAGAAAATACTTGATGGTACACTGGTATTCTTTATGGGTAAATGTGAAAATTCCATTTAAATATAAGTTCTCCCAAACTTCTCATTACAGTTGATGCTTCCCATATACTTTAGGTAATACAGTGTAACTTTTGGACAATCATTCCCCTTTTTTGTCATCTAAAGTTGACATGAAAATTTAAACCTTAATGAGGGTTGGCGAACTTGTGGGAAGCACCAGAAGAACAGTTTTAGTTATAAAACTTAACACACAAAAAAAGAGTATTTCCTGCTTATCCCTAAGAGGATACTCACTGGACTTCAGGAAACTGCTACTAAACTCCCTATACTGCTCCATATTTTCAATAGTTTCTTAGTGCCCTCTGCAGGCCAGAGAACTCTTTGCAGGGTAGCTCATTGCCTGTGCTCACACTGCCTTCCCTGTCTTGGTCTCTCAAAGTAATTTACTCTCAAGTTCTCAGCTTGCATGCTGATCATTTCTAAATGGAAATTAGTGCTCTTTTTGGCGATTCTGCATAGATTGAGTGTGGGCAACTGCCTGTGGAAGTTTTCACATAGATGGAGATGTGAAAACCAGTTATTTCAGGCATGTGTTCAACTTCGTTTTCTTCAGTACATGACCACTGTAGACCACTCTGATGCGGGTCAGTACAGTGCTTTAACTAGAGTAGGTGACACCCAGGGTCGAAATTCATGGAAAACATATTCGATTGGAAGAATAAACTAGATTTACCGCAATCCTGTGACTTAATGCCTTGTGAAATTTTTTTCATTCCTGTGTATTGCACACAATGACGTCTAGTCCTTGTATTATGTGATGAAAAAAATAATTCCCATGAATAAGTCATTGATCATGCAAAATTCTACATGCAATATCTGGTATCTTTTCTATCACAAACATTGTATTTTACAGTTATTCTTTCTTACCAACTTTTGAACTCTAATCACAAAGAATTATCACAAATCCTGACCACATATTTGATCAATTTTAGACTGTAAAACAGTTTGTTAAAATTTCCATTTATCTTTGACTTTCAGGATTGCTGTGCAAATTTCAGTAGCAGTAATATTAACTACTCTTACTTGGAAACATATATATAATAACTTATCACTCCTAGCATTATACTTGAGGTTACATCAGGAAATGTGGTTTTGAATGCTGAATGTGATGCTCTTCTTCTTCAATTTGTCATTTCAATCACAGACAGCAAATGGATTTGAATGAAAAATGGTCAACAATTCCCCATTCCAGTTTACTTGTGCCTAGAATATCAATTTAAGCATTCCATTTATTTTTGACATTTTTCTATTTTATTTGAATCATTCATTGTATATTCCACAGTCCAGTTATTAGTGGACATTTGCAGTTGTAGTTCCTAATTCTATTTGTTTTTATTAGCTTTAGTTTTGAACTAAATTATAGTTTACTGAGTAAATCAATTTACCATTCCATTCACATTTTTCTTTTGTCATTGATTACAATCCCCAAAATACAATATCACTTAGTCTACTTCCTCCCTGTCTCCTACTTCAAATCCTACTTCTTTCCTACCCTTTTTTGCCTTATAAACATTGTGCTTGAAAAAATAGTACTCTTGATCTCACCTTTACATCTCTAGTGTTATTAATTACCTATTGTTGTTGCTAAGTGCTGTTGAGACGATTCCAACCCATAGCAACGCTGTATAGGGTTTCTGAGGAGAAGCTGGTGAGCTTGAATTGCTAACCTTGCAATTCAAATGGTTTTGCAGTCTGGCACATTAACCCACAGTGCCACGCCAGTACTCTTTAGCTGAGATTTGAATCACAAGCTTAAGTTCCATTTCAGTCATAAAACTTGCCTAAGGACACCAGTATCTCCAGTCTTTATTCAACCAGAAAGATTGGTCTTTTTTTATAATTTAGAATTTTATTCCACATTTTCTCCAACTATATCATGAAACTTTTAATGCCAGCCATTCAGAGCTGTCATTGGTAACTGGGCACTAGTTACTACTTCTGGTCTCTGAAACTATATTAGTCCATTGGACTAATGATTTCCAAATGCCTTCCATTCACTTCATTCGTCTTCTTGCTGACTGAAAATAGACCCATATATGCACTTTAGGTGGTCATTGAAAAGACAAGGCTTTTTAATCATGAGATAATGTCCTTCTTAATCTCTTATACTGGTTTTCTACAAAAAGTATATTTTATCAGAGATTAGTATTGCCCCTCCTGATTATTTTGGTTTACAATTAGCTTTGGAATGTATATATTTTTCCATCCTTTAACTTTTAATCAATTTTTGTCTTTGTGTTTAAGATGTATCTCTTGAAGACAGCACATTGAAGGATCTTGTTTTCTTATCCATTCTGTCACTCTCTGTTTCTTAACTGCTTCATTTAATTCATTGACATTCTGGGAAATTATCGATAAGTATGAATTAATTATTGCCATCGTGTTTGGGTTCTTTTTTGTGATACTGCTTGTGCCTTTTTTTCTGCATGCCTTCCTGTGCTGAGCTCATGTTCTTTGTGTTCCTTCTTGTCAGTTTATTCATAGTTTTAATGTTTCCATGTTAAAGAGCTCTGTTAGCATAATAGTTATGAATTGGTCTGTGAACCGCAAGGTCAGCAGTTCAAAACTACCAGTTGTTCCATGGGAGAAATATGAGGCTTGCTGCTCCCATAAAGATAATACAACCTCGGAACCAACTCCATGGCACATCACCACTACCACCATATTCTTCTTTTATTTTCATTTTTTCAGTATGTTGTGAAGTATTAATTTTCTTTGAGGTTACCCCAAATTCTATCAACTTTTTCTTCCATGTAAAGCAATTTATTTTATCCTGTAATCACCATCTTGATATTTGTTCGTATATTTTTATGTTCTTTCACATTGTAATTGGTTTGACCATAGACTGACCTCCCAGATACTCTGAATTTGTTCTTTTTTGTTTGTTTGTTTAAGTTTTTATAGTGAATTTACTGATAATTTACATGGGAGAACATCAGCTTTACATTAATCCTATATTTCACTGCACTGCAATGATGACAATCCCCTCATGCATTATCAAACAACCAAATGGTATACTCTAAAAGCCTTCCACACAGCTGTCAGCACAGAGCCCCTCTACATCCCTGAGTCCAGAGTCCACAGCCACTCCATCTCTTCATATCATCATTTTTGCCACAATCTCTGATGTGACTGGTTCTCTGGATAGTGACCCGCATCCACTCTTCTCCCTAGATGGTCCCAGGGCCCTTCGCTCCCAGATTGCAAAATCAAACACTCCCCTCTTTTTATTACAAAACATCTACCTTTAAATTTCCAACACTCACAGTCAGTCCAGATAGCAATTATTCACTATTGAACCACAAGAATCTTATCCCCATCTCCTTTCACCAGCCCCATCTAGACAGGTTGAAAACATATCAGTGGTGATTCTACCTGCCCCTGTACCCTCTGAAACTAGGCTCCCTCTTGAAAACTTGTAAGCCAGTCACTTCTTGCCTTTGCAGCCCCCATTTTGGGTAGCCAATGTGAACCCTGTTTAACGAGGGAGTGGCAATGATGCTCTCTGTAAACATTCATTCTCTCTTTTGACCTACTGCATTCATAAGTATAAATCAAGTTAATCAAATTGTAGTAGTTAACTCTTTATATATATATTGTTGTTGTTGTTGTTGTTGTTAAGTGCCATCGAGTCGGTTCCGACCCATAGCGACCCTGTACAGGGTTTCCGAGGGTGTAAATC
>NW_006408778.1:607469-612597 GCF_000296735.1 Chrysochloris asiatica | reverse complement strand
TTCCAGCCATTGAAGCCAGGTCACATGGATACTATCTGCAACTATGGGTGTTCTTGTGCCTCTCCCCTCACTTCATATCAGCTGGATGCTTCACTCTCCATGCTAGTACTCTGTGGCCATGTCTCTGTCCCTGAGTACAGGAGTCCTCAGGTCTTGACACACTACTGGCTAACAAGGTCTCAATCCAGGTTGACAGGAGGCTATTGAACCAGGTCACACTTAGCTCACAACTTCATTGCTTTTTTCCTCCATTCCTGTTCTTGGTGGACCAAAGTGATCATCAGCAAGACCATACGACTGCTCAAGGATTCCCCTTGAGTCTCAGTGTTCAAAGGTTTTTTGCCCTGAGGGAACCCGACCACTTGAGTTGATCTTGTATTAGTCCACCAAACTGCAGTTATTGTTTTTGATATTTCCTTCTGGTCTTTCTTTCAAGAAGTATCTTCTTTTCGTCTTTCCTCTCCAGGCTGGTCTGCTTATCTTTTCAAGTGGGAATTTCCAACCTTAGAAAATTCTGGATGGGGATGAGTATTCCACCTATGATCATAAGCAATGCAAAGGCTCCAAAGGAAGCCTCCTCCACTGGGCAAGTTCTAGTCCCATTTTAGGCATTCCAATGAGTTATAGGCTGAAGACAGACTTACAAGATTTTTATGGTAATGTTTCTGGCTATTCCTTTCTTTCTGCCTCAAGCATCACTTTTACAATAATAGTCAAGGGAAACCAAGATTCAAAAGATAGCCAAATACCTTAATATTATTTCCCCTCTTTACCCATTCCACCATGCCTCAAATTGTGTATCCCAGAGCCCTGTTGTCCCAAGGAAGAGCACACATCCCCATTTACATCTGTCCCACTTAGTGCATGGAAAACAGCCTGAATGTTTCCCATCCCACTTGTTCTTCCATTCCCCTTTCCCATTCTTGTGTTTTGCCCCTCATCCAGAACACAAAGTATCCTGAGTCTATACCCTATCCTGTGCTCCACCTTCCCTCCATCCCCTCACTTCACACCATACACCCTGGTAACCAGTAAATAATATTTTCTTCCTTATAGTGTCGGTACTTTTTCCTAAGCTTTTACAATAATGGTCTCATGAAGTATTTCTCCTTTTAACTGACTAATTTCACTCAGCATAATGCCCTGAAGGTTCATCCATGTTATGAGGTGACTTGAGCATTCTTGTTATTCTTCAAGGTAGCATAATATTCCATTATGTGTATCCATCAAAGTTTGTTTTGTCTCTTCTTCCATTGATGGACACTTAGGCTGTCTCCATCTTTTTGTTATTGCATATACTGTTGCTATGAATATTGGTTTGCATATATATATGTATATGTGTGTGTGTGTTATGGATTATATTTATTGTGGATAAATACAAGTAGAGGAATTGCTGGAACATAAGGTATTTCTATTTCCAACTTTCTGAGGAAGCACCATACTGTTTTCCAGTGTGGTTGAACCATTTTGAAATCCCACCTGCAAAGTAGGAGGGTTCCAATCTTGGTGCATCGTCGACAACATTTATTCTCCTCTACTATTTAAATCGTTGCTGGTATTGCTGGTGTGAGATGATATCTCATCGTGGTTTTGATTTGCATCTCTCTAATGGCTAGTGATCATGTACATTTCTTCATTTGTTTGTTGGCTTCCCAGATCTCTTTCTTGGTGAAGTGTCTATTCATGTCCTGTGCCCATTTTTAAATTGGGTTATTTGTCTTTTTCTTGTAGAAGTGTTGTAGTTTCTTATATATTTTAGAAATGAGTCCTTTTTCTGGTGTGTTGTTGAAAATGATTTTTCCTCATTCTGTAGACTTCTTTTTTACACTTTTGGTGAAGTCTTTTGATGCACATAAGTTTTTAATTTTTAATATGTTCCAATTATCATGTTTGTCTAATTTTCTCTGTGTAATTTTTCACAATGTTTATAAGTCTTTGTGTGCCCTTTATTATAGCTCTCAAATTTTTCCCTGTTTTTTCATTGATGGCCTTTATAATACTGGGATTCACATTTAAGTTTTTAAACCTTGCTGAGTTGTTTTTTCTATATAGCATAAGGTAAAGGTCTTGTTTCAATATTTTGCATATCACTTTCCAGTTTTGAAAGCATCATCTGTTGAATATACTAGCTCCTCCCCATGCAACATACTTATATCATTTGTTGTAAAGCAGTTGTCTTTATGTGGATAGGATAATTTCTGGATTCCTGATTCTATTTCATTGATCTATAAATCTTTCTTGGTACTCTTTCATTGTTATCGTGGATATTTTTTATGGTTGTGTTATCTTGTTTGATTGATCCTTTAATCATGCGATAGTGTGCTTCTTTATCTCTTATGTTGTGTTTTGCCTTAAAGCATATTTTACCAGTGATCAGTATTGCCACTCCTGCTTGCTTTTTATTGCCATTAAGTTGGTATATATATATTTTTATATCCTTTATCTTTTAGTCTGTTTTTGTCTATGTGTATAAAGTATGTCTCTTGCAGACAGCATATTGAAGGGTTTTGTTTGCTTATCCAGTCTGCTACTCTCTGTCTCTTTACTGGTGCACTTAATCCATTGATATTCAGTGCAATTATAGATAGGTATGAATTAATTGCTGTCATTGGATATTCATTTTCATGGTAAGTTGTGAAATATTAAATGTCTTTGTGGTTAACCTATAGTCCTAATATTTGCCTCCATTTAAAGCAGTCTATTGTATTCTGCAATCAACACGACTTCCTCACCACTTGGATCTCTGTTTCTATACTTTCCCCTTTCTTTGACATTATTATTTTGATCTTTGAGTGGCATCACAGATCCTGTGAATTCGTTGCTGTAATTTTGTTCTGTTCTGAACTCTGTTATATGATGACAGAATTCCTGGTGATATTGCCACATCTGGCAATCTCTGGTTTTTGTCTGCCCTTGTAGGATTTCATTCCAGAGAACTCTCTTTTATTGTTTTGAAGTGCTGGATTGGCTTTTAAGAAATGTGTCAACTTCTGTTTATCCTGGAATGTTTTGATTGCATCATTGGATTTGATTGAGAGTTTTTCTGGATAGACGATTCTTGGCAGGCAGTTTTTTTGTTGTTGTTGTTTGTTTGTTTTTTCTTTAAGGGTTTTATATGATTCTTTCTGTTGCCATCATGCCTGCATGATTTCTGCTGAGAGGTCAGAGCTTAAGTTGATTTTCTTGCTTTTGTACACAATACTTCTCTTTATCCTGGCTGCTTTTAGGATGCTCTCTTTGTCTGATTTTGGAGTGCTTGATTATGATATGTATTGGTGATTTTCTTTGGGGGTCTGTCTTTCCTGAAGTTCATTCAGCTTCTTGAATGCTTATCTTCCCATCCTTCAAGATGTTAAGGAAATTATCTTTCAGATTCTCCTCAACAATCATCCCTATGGTCTTATGTGATTCTTCCTGTTGGGAATGCCAATAATTCTTAAGTTTTTTTGTTCCTTTTTTCTCCTTTTTCTTGTACCTTATCCGTATTGAGAGATTTATCTCCCAGATTTATTTTTCTTTTTCTGGCTACCATTTCTTCATTTCTACTCTTTTGCCTTTTCAGTGTATTATCCATATCTGATAGTTTATGATTAATCATCTGTACCTCTTTTTTGCAGGTTTTGAATTGTTTCCAAAGATATATCTGTCTTGTTTGATGATTCCTGTACTGCTTTCCTAGCTTTTTCCTTATTTTCCTTCATTCTTCTGTGGATCATTTGAAGTTGTTGACATATCATTCTTCTGAATTTCTTCTCAGGCAGATCAAAGTCTGCTCTTCTTCTATTGTGAAGTTTCTGACTGTCTCTAGCTCATTTGTCTTAGTTACTATTTTCAGTTTTGGGACATGTACTGCTATTTCTTTGTTGAGTTTCTTTCTGGTTGTTCTATCTTAAGATATCCCTCTGTAAATTTGGATTTGTCTCTTTCTTCAATTCTAGTATGGTTTGCTTTGTATCTCTTGGTACTCTTTCATTGTTATCGTGGGAAATTTTCAATATGTACATGTGTTTCCTTGGGACATTTTCAATATTTACATATGTTATCAATAGTTATATGTGTATGTTGTTTTGTTTTTAAGCTTGTTGTTTGTCTCCTGGTGAATGTGATCTGGAGATAGGCTTCCTTTTTAAGTCTCTTACTATTCTGCTGTAGGCTATCTTAGCAAGTGATTGCTATCTTTGTAATGCCTAGCAGCTGATACTGGGTCCTGTCCAGATGGTGGATATTATGGGGTATGCTTATAGCTTGGCTATAGGCCATGATTGCTTTTGATTCTTGAGTAACATACGGAGAGAAAGCTCCCACGCTCAGGAAAAATCTGAGACCAAAAGGACCATAAACAGAAACAATATAAAAGCAGGGACCAAAATCACCACACAAAACCAAACATAAAATCATAGCCAACTGTATAGTAACCTTTGCTGCTCTGGTCAGCATGTGTGTGCAGTAGAAACATCCAAGAGTGTGTTGTGGTGTCCACTCATTCAGTACCCTTCTCTAGTCACCACTTTGAAGGTGTACAGATAGATATTAAGAAATTAATGGAACAAAGATTGTCCACTATTTTTATCTCTTAAGGTCAGTTAGTTATCTGTGTATACACTGTGTAGTTCTCAAAATAGCTGCTTCCTTGTATAGAGTAGTTGGTGTTGGCTCTTGTCTTATGTTGGAGTTTAACAAGGTGAAAATATAGTTTGGCTGTATGGCCAAACCTGCTATCTAATTTTAAGTAAGGCAAGAATAAAGGGTCCCACCTAGTTCAACTTCTAGGGCTAAGTCCCAGAGTCAGGTATCAAAAGAAGCTGCTAAAGGATTAGCCTCTGGAACCACTGGGGCTTTCAGGGAATTCCTCTTTGTGCTATGGGAAAATTGTACCCTGTGGGTGCAATGCTGTACCCTTCTTGGTGTGCACACCCACCCACCTGAAGAGTGCAACAGAGGAGAAGAGAAAAGAAAAGTGGAAAAAAAAAAAAAAAAAAGCTGTCACACCATTTTTTCCAGATGCCATTCTGTGACTTCAGCACTGTATCATCCTGGCTGTGGCCCCACTCACTGATCTCTGCCCAGGCTGATGGGCCCACAAGCAGCATCCCAATCAATTCAGAAATCATTGTATCATTGTATATAT
>NW_006408778.1:594305-607369 GCF_000296735.1 Chrysochloris asiatica | reverse complement strand
CACACTTTATAATAGATCTAAAGTTTTGGAACAGTTTTGGGAAAGTGTCTTCTCTGGTTTTATGTTGAGCCTCCTCTGAGGCACCTCCCCTATCTGTCTCTACTTCTTCTGTCCTCAAAATGTTGGATTTCTACTTGTAGTTTTGTTCTTTTCTGAACTTTCCCATCTGTCAATTGCATTGCAGGTGGTGCTGCCATGTATGTCAATATCTGGTTGTTGTCTTTTCTTGTTAGACTTTAGTCCAAATAACTCCTTTTTGGAAGTTTTCAAACATTGGGATTGTTTTTGATAATGTCTTTTAGTTTCTGTTTATTCTGGAATGCTTTGATTAAACCCTTGTATTTGATTAACAGCTTTGCTGTGAAGACAATTCTTGGATGGCAGATAATTTTTTCTCTTAGGGTTTTATATGTGTCTCCCTATTGCCTTCATATCTTAATCTTATTTGCTTACTTTTATAAGTAATACTTCTCTTTTCCCTAGTTCTTTTTAGGAATCTCTTCTTATCTTTGATGTTGCAGAGATTGATTATGGTATGTCTTATTGGGATCTATTCTTCCTGGAATTCATTGACCTTCTTGAATACTTATCTTTTAGTTTTTCAGGATGTTAGGGACATTTTCTTCCTGAAGCTCTTCAACTATCTCCTCTATGGTCTGTGATTAGTCCTGTACCAGAATTCAAATTTACCGCAGATTATTCCTTTTCATGTTGTCCCACATGAATAGAATTTCTTAAGACTTTTAAGGTTTATTCTGCTTGTTCTTCTATCTTAGCAATTTAAAGAGATTTGTCATCCAGCTCATTGGTTCGGGCTTTCATCTCTTAAATTATATTCTTTTTTTTTCCCTTTCAGTGTGCTGTCCATTACATATATTTATTATTAATTGTTTGGACTTCTTTTTGTAGGTTTTGAATTGTTTCCCATACTATTTCTAACTTATTTGATTGTTCTTATAGCACTTTCCTGACTTAATTCTTGTTTTTTTTCAACCTCTCTGAAGAGTATTTGGATGCACCTCAATATCATTCTCCTGAATCAGGAATTTCCAAAGCTTCCCTACTTCTAAATGGAAGTCTAGGTCTACCTCCAGCTTATTTGTTTTAGTTACTCTATCTTGTTTCTGGACATATGCCAATATTTTTACTGTCTCTGAGGCTTTCTACTCCCGTAAGGATTTACACCCTCAGAAACCCTGCACAGGGTCGCTATGGGTCTGAACTGACTCGACAGCACTTAACAACAACAACAACAACTTAGGCATCTTAAAAAATTACATGTGTTTTCAATAATTAGCTGAAAATATGTTGATATATTAAGCTCTCTGATCACTTCAATGGAGATCTGATCAGGAGAGATGTGCTTCCCTTTTCACTTTTTCTTTTAACTCAACTCAGAGTAATTATAGTAGGTATTGACTATCTATAGGGTGTATAGCAGCTGGTATTAGCTCTTGTCTGGATTGTGGCATTTTATAGGGTGAATCCTGGTGTGGTGCTGTGAGATAATGTGTCAGACTGCAATCCATTTGAACTGCAAGGTCGGAAGTTCAAGCTCACCAGCTGCTCCACAGAAACCCTATACAGGTTTGCAGTTGGTCATAACCAACTTGACAACACTTCACAACAACAACAACAATTGTAGCCTGGCTCTATAACCACAACTTATATCTCTTCTTCAGTAATGTAGAGCGAGAAGGAGACACAACAGTTAAAAGGGGAACCAATAAAACCACAACAGGAAAAACAAATCAGATTTGATACTCCAGTATAACATCCCTCCCCCACCCCACCCCCAAAAAAGTAGACCCTTTGGTTGTTTAAATTATTATATATTCCTGAATGTTTTTGCAATCAATGCCCTAACTTCCCCCACCCACACACACACACACAAACAAAACAAAACCAACAACACAGGGAATAGAAGCAAATAGTGTTGAATGGTGATGCACAGAAAAGATTGTAATCATTGCAATGAAACAATGAGTGTAAAACTGATGTTTTCCCATGTTAACTATCACTAATTTCACAATAAAACTTAAAAAAAAAAAAAAAACATAGTAAAATATGAATATGACTTTAACACTCCTCTCTCAGCTGGCTCGACCTTTTCTGGGGGGTCATTCAATTTTAAGCAGTTCCTGGTGACTTCTCCATCTTCTTAAATTCATCACACCATCACACAGTGGTGTTTGCTGAGCAGATCCATGCACATGTGTAGTTTAACCTACCGTGGTTTAGGGGTGTATATTTGTTCAGGCACTGTCTCTACTCAACAGAATGGATGTTGAGAGACTGATACCAATATACAAGAAATGGAAGAAGTATGGAAGAACAAGTAAAATAGAGGAATATTTAGGCAGTTTTTCAGGGGCTATATGGGACATAGGTCAATAATAATGTATACTCAAACATGGAAAGCAAGATTCTGTGATACAGAGATCAAGGCATACTCTAAATGGTTAAAAGATGGGAAATAATATTAAGATGCTTTACTGTCTGATGAACATTGGTTACCCTTGCCTACTATTGTGAAATAGACAATTGCATTGGAAAGAAAGGTATATTGGGAAACATGATTACAGAAAACTTGTAAGCCTATCTTCAGCCTATAACTCATTGGAATACCTAAAGGGGTTCTAGAACTTGCCCAGAAAAGTAAGCTTCTTGCACAGCCCTTGTAGTATATAAGACTTTAGGTGGAATTCTGAGTTGCATTCAGAGCCTTCTGAGGTGGACAGACTTCCATAAAAGGAAAAGCAGACCAGTGTAGAGCATCTAGAGGAACAAAAGGTAATTGTTGAAAGAGAGACACCCAACAGAAAAAACAACAACAAAAATGGCAGTCTAATTGGCTACTACAAGAACAAGTAAGTTGTTCACTGGGGAGCCATCAAGGTAAGCAAGCTTGTCTATTTAGTACAAACCCCTCTCCAAAATTAAAACTTGAATGACACACATGAGGAGGCATGTAAAATTGTGAGTTCAACCACACACCATACACTCCCATAGACCTGGAGATGGGAGAGAGAAGAGTAAGGGCTGGTTGCTCTGAACAGTGTTGAGACCTGGGGACTCCTGAATCCATGAACGAGACCCTAGCCATGGAGGGCTAGAGGTGAGAGTGAAGCATCCAGCTGACATGAAGAGAAGTGAGATGCACAAGAATTCCAAAACTTGCAGATAGTACCCATTTGACCTAGTTTCAATGGCTTGACAATCAATATTTGAAGAAAGGAGGATAAAGAAATTTGATAATGGAATTTACATTCCTACAATTTGATGAACTTGACCTATATTAATGGAGGTAGTTGCTCAAAATACCAACTGAGAGAGAAGGAGTCTTCACATCAAGTTTCATAATTTTTCCCTCTGTATACAGGGTTCATACAGATGGGAAACTTAGACATTAGACAAATACTGTTGAATGGCGATGCTGAAGAGAGGTCATTGTAATCATTGCAATGAAATGAAATACAATGAGATGAGTGCAGAATGATGTTCTCCCATGTAAACTCACTCAATTCAAAATACAACCTTTAAAAGAAAAAGAAAAGAAAAGACTTGGTCAATAATCTCATATGAATATGAAAGATGTACATTTAGTAAGGAAAAGCAAAGAAGAATTTATGCATTTCAATTATAGTGGTGTTAAAGAATATTGACATTATTGTAGACTGCCAAAGGACCTAACAATCATTCTGTGAAGGACACCCAGAATATTACTTTGAATCAAGAATGGTGAAACTTCATCTCAAAAGGAAAAGTCCCTGGAAAAGGACATTGTGCTTTCTAAGGTAGATCGTCCTCCAAGAAAATAGGAAGAACTTTACAGAGATGGACTGGTACAGTGGCTTCAACAATGGGATCAAATATAACAACAATTCTAAGGACAGTGCAGGAAACAGCCATAGTTTTTGCTGCTGTATGTGGGGCAGTATGAATTAAAACCAACTCAATGACCCTTAAGAACATTAGCAATATAACACCTAATCAAACCCACATCAGCACTCCACTTACGACATTCATGTATACAAACCATCATGCATTCATATATATGCACACCCATACATATACCATTTACTACGTGAAAAGACAAACAAATAAATTCTATTTAAAAACATTCAACACTCATTCAGGATTAAAAATATAACAATTATTTTCATAGTGTGACTAGAAAAAAATGAATTTCTATAGAAAAGATGACACAGAAGTCCGCATCTGACCTCCTATGACTTCACATGGGGCTAGTAAAAGAATCAAACTCCATATCAGCCCCAAACCAATTCCTATGGAACTAAGGTTAAGTATAACTCCACACTTCAATCGTCTTTACCTTATTCTTGAACCAACTTTCCCTCCTACAACTTTCTCTACTTGTTAGGTTTGATATTTTATTGAAATAGCCACACAATGTACAGAAACCATATTCACAGCTATGGGGTTTATTAGGGAATTTAACTGGTTATAATTCAGAATTAGAAATTTCACAACAATTCTTGCAGTCACGACAAACTTTCCACAGCCATGTCTGTAAGCAAGACTTTCTGCTCAACATTGATGAACTTGGCGTCTGTCTTGCTCATGTAATGTTTTGAAACTTCTTTAGCTCTGCTGATAAAAACCTAAAGAACACTGCACTTTAATATAAAGCTAAACCTAAATACACTCATCTTTAGATGTCAGTAATCCTGTTGATTCTGACCCATAGGAACTCTGCACAGGGCTTCCAAGGAGCGGATGTAGAGCTTGAACTTCTGACCCTGCTATTTGCCTACTTAAGTGCCTGGAGTTACCACATATTACAATCAAGTTTGTGACACAAGGACACTTATCTTTACTTGTTCCATGGACTGTTCTTTCTGGTGATCAGGCTCTAGGTTCTAGTGTTGCCATTCCTCACCACTGGACCAATAACCAACATTCTTATCAATGGAGAAAAGATTGAAGTTGTCAAGGACGTCATTCTTCTTGGATCAACTATCAACACTCGCGGAAGCAGCAGTCAAGAGTATTGCACTGGGCAAATCTGCTGCACAGGAACTTTTTAAAGTATTGAAGAGCAGAGATGTCAGCTTGAGGACTAAGGTGCACCTGACCCAAGCCATGCAAAGCCTGGGCAGTGAATAAGGAAGATCATAGAAGAATTGATGCCTTTGAGTTGTGGTGTTGGAGGAGAATACTGAAAGTGCCATGGACTGCCAAAAGAACCAATAGATCTGTTTTGGAAGAAGTGCAGCCAGAGTGCTCCTTGGAGGCCAGGATGGCTAAGCTTTGTCTCTCCTACTTTGGACATATTGTCCGGAGGAAACAATCGTTGGAGAAGGATGCCATGTTGGGTAAGGTGGAGGGTCAGAGAAAAAGAGGAAGACCTCTAACGAGATGGATTGGCCAGGTGGCCATTGATAGACTCAAGTGTAACAGCGGTAATGAGGTTGGCCCAGGATCGGACATTGTTTCATTCTATTGTGCATGGGGTCGCTATGAGTCAGTTCCGACTCGATGGCACCTGACAACAACAACATACTGGGACCAAAGAGGTTCAGTGCACAGGAATCTTGGGGCCCAAAAACACTTTCCACTCTTACTTCTTCTTCACTGATAATAATAAGATTCCACATCCAGCTTCTGAGGTGGCTTATTTTATACCTAAATTAGAGCTCCAAATTTTAACAAGCACAATTAGCCTTGTTAACAATCATTCAAAGCTGAATCATATATTCTATTATCATGTTTTTCCAACTGCTTTTACTCAGATGAACCAGGAAAAAAAAAAAAAAGGTATTAGGTGGGAGTTGCAAAAGTATGGTTAGGAGAACCATATGAACTAATTTCCCCACCCAGTCGGGGGTGAAAAGGATACAGAAGGCACAACACACACCTTCACAAAAATTGAAATTATGTAAATGTTTGAGGGCTCAAGGCAATTGTATAGACTAGAAAATTTGTTTTCAAAATGGTATATCTTACTCTAAGGCATTAGACATCCACCGGAAAAATGACTAAAGGAAATACAGACCCACATTGCGCTTATGTGTTAAACATCACTATGTAACCTTTAAGGCAATCATGATATAATGCTTGGCAGAATGCTTCCTTTGTGTAACCTGACTACATATACAAGCTGGGAAGTCCCAGCGGGCACCTTGCTGCCACTGCTATACCCAACAACCTTTATGCCTTTTGGTATGAATACAGTGATGAAACACCTACCTTCTGACATAAAAGTTGTTTTTGTTTTTTTTTTTTTCCTTTTGCCTGCTCCCCGCCCTCTGACCACATCCATGACAGGCTATAGGCTGGTCTGGAGTAGTCAGCAGGATACTTTTGTGCTAAGTACCCCTTCAACCCTTCAGTCCCTTTAGCCCCTCTCAAGGAGATGTAGCCCCCTACTGGGTTGTGGTATCCCTTGTCTGCCTTCTTGAACTCCTGGATTCCAGTGGAGAATTGGAAGAAAGTAGATGGCACCTCAATATCCATGGAGAAAGCCTTACAGTATCTGGAAGAAGGAGTGCCCGAGATAGCCTGGGCTGCAACTGGTGGGGTAGGCTGGGTCTTTCTTATATCCTTAAAATGACAACATGAGCAACTGCTGAGTTATAGATACCGGTTCGGATATTGAAGGCTGAGGAAGAGCTGCTGGATGACCCCGTAAGTACCCTAGAGCAGGAAGTGGGCCCCCTTGTGACTCAGGAGGAGTATGGAAGATCAGATGGGGGAAACCCACATTCTGGTTTGCCTCTCCTGATGGGGAACCTGAGGGGACTCTGCATGCACAGTCCATCACGCAACAGAAGTTAAAGCACAAGCAGCCAATGGGGCCTGGGAGAGGTCTTCAGGGACCACCTAATGTGATACAGACCAGGAACTATACCATTTATTCCCCCACTGATTTGTGGGATCTGGGGAAGTAGTGCCAGCCCAAACAAGTGTGCAGGTTCCTGCCTGGCTGCTGTGATTACAGGATGATGGAGCAGAGTCTCCAGTTGTCCAGCTCTGAGATGGAAATTGGCCTCTATCACTGTTCACACCTCTTTGATGCAAATAGGTCAGCAGCTCGAAGGGAACCTGGACCATTCATTGATGGAATGGATGACATCGACTGCCCTCATAGTATGGGCTAATCCAGGGGACATGCGCAAAAGTGTCTCCAAGCGGACTATGTACATTAACTTGGTGACGGTAGTGCAGGAAATGGGTATGCAGAATGCCATATTTAATGCAAATACCTGAGATCTAGATGCTAAGCATTTTTTTTCTACCAGAGAGAAAGACATTATTTTATTTTCTGTTCCTTCATCAGTATTTGGATCCTTAGCTGCCATACTAACCCTTTATGTTGAGTGTCGTGTACATGAGATGACTATGTCTATACGCAGAATGAGACATATAAATTAAGTGGAGATGGGAAATTGCTTGCCATGTTCAACGTAAGAATGTAAGGAGAAAACCCAAAGTACCTGAGAGGCCCATGAAGGTTTCCCTGCAACAAATGTGGATTGCCCTTGTGGCAGCTGGGTTAGATAAGCATAAGATAGACAAGCAATTAAATGATGTTCTATTGACCCCATGGAAGCAACTACCAAAAGAGCAGAGTTTTTGAAACTAGCAAACAGGAGTGAGAGCTCAGAAACCCATCCCTTTCACTTACAAGATTTTCTGTGCTCCCCCGATGAAGAGAGTTGAGAGGACTTTGTTTTTTGTGACTAGGGACTTGGCTGAGGCACCCGACTAGGGGGAAGTCAGGATGACTGGAGGCCATGAGTCAAGCTCATTATATACTGGTCCCCAGAAAAGTGCAGTGGGTGTTGGCATTAGTAGATACTGGGCCTGACTGCAGAATGTTGTATGGAAAGCCTGACATGTTTCAGGGATCCATAGCACACATTGATGGCTACTGTGGACAAACTCTGCAGGAACAACAGGTCATATTTACTTTAGGGATGAGACATCTGCCCCCTTGCCCATACTCAGTGTATGTGTCCCCAATACCAGAGTATATGCTGGGAATAGATGTCTTAGAGACTTAACCTTAGCAAGTACTCAGGGAGAGTGCCTCCTATGTTTCCAGGCCTTGAAAGCAATAATAAGAGGTTAACCCCATCACCCTGTGGTAGTGTTGCTGATCCCATTGTGAGTGATATGAGTCTGGCAATATTGATTGATGGGAGGACATGTTGAGATTGGACAGGTAATTCTCCAGTTAGAAAAGATGGGAATAATATCGTCTATGCATAGTCCCTATAATTCCCTGGTATGGCCAGTTTGGAAACTTCATAGGACTTGGAGAATGACTGTGGATGATAGAGAATTAAATAAGGTGACACCTCCATTGAATGGAGAAGTACCATTGATCCTGGTTCTAATGGACTGCTTATCCTTGACTTTGGGAAGGTATCTTGTGGAGGACATGGCCAGTGCATTCTTCTCCATTGACCTGGCTCAGGAGAGTCAGCAGCAGTTTGCCTTCATTGGGAAAGGGAGACAATGGAGTTTTGTCATCCCCCCTTGAGATTATTTACACAGCACTACTATATGCCATGGGTTAATGGCCCACTGTATAGCGTATTTATAATGCCCCAGTACATATAATGGTCCCAACCAGAGTCAGTGGCCCTAGTTCATTATATTGATGATGTTATGTTAACCTCTGATTCTCTTGCAAATTTAGAAGCAGGAGCAGAGAGCCTTGGAGAGGCATTGTGTGACTGGAGATGGGTGGTCAATGAGAACAAAGTGCAAGGCCCTGGCTTATTGGTCAAATACTTGAGAGTTGTTTGGATAGGTAAGACAAAGGTTATTCTTGAAGCTGTAATAAATAATGTCCAGGCCTACCCTACACCCACCACCGTGAAGCAATTACAGACCTTTGTTATTGAAGGGTGTTCATCCCTCCTCTTGGATGTAAGAGGCAATTCCCTGGGATTTGGAGATAGTGAAGAATCAGTTTCACCACACCAAGCAAGTGATCGTGCAAGCCAAAGTTCTGCAAGTAGTGGATCCCCAATGTCCCTTCCAGCTAGATGTGATGATTATCATGGACGGCTTTGGATGGGGTCTGCGTTGGTCGATGAACAAGAGGAGAGTGTCTATAGGATTCTGGTCCCAATTGTTGTAGGGGGCAGAAATAAGGTACTCTCTAATAGAGAAGCAGTTAGCTGCAGTGTATACAGCCTTGCAGGTCTGTGAACCAATTACCCAGCAAGGGAAGGTGGAGGTTGGCAATATATAGCAGGGTATGCAAGTGGATGAAAGCCCCAAAGACTGGTGTGACCCAAATACCTATGTTGCCTAATTTGGGTACATACTTAGAGGAAATTTCTGAGCTCAGTACTAGTCCTGTGACACAGGAGCTTTAGAAGGTATTGGAACCTCTAACTTGCACTTCACTCCCTAAGGAGGGTTTTCCACTTAGCATAATGGACCCCAATCCATACAAAGACAGTTCTACCCCTCTGCCTACCCATGTATGTTATACAGATGGCTCAAGTAAGGGTAAACCCAGATGATGGACAGCAGTACCTTTGGGCAGAGCATCCAATGGACAGAGTTAACAAGCAGTGTGAATGTTGATTACAGTGGAAAATGGTGACATGCTGCCTCCTTTCCTCTTCCATTTGTGCCAGAGGACTCTCTGTAAGCTGTCTTTATTCTTGTTGTTATCAACTCCATTATAAGTCACAGCTGCCAGTTTTCTGCCAATACAGTGATATCTTTCACCATGTACATTATTAGTGATATCTTTCAAGTTCTGCATATGTGTATTTATCAATATATCTCTTAGAATTTAAGATCACAATATTCACTGTTTTGAACTTCAGCAATACCCCATGGACAATGCCTTCCTCTGACTTTTATGCCACTAACTTCAATGACAGCATTATTACTTACTACAGCAAGAGGTAAATGGTCCTTTATCTTGTTAACAAAATTATTTTCATCTTCAGCTTGTTTCTGGAAACTCATATATTTTAATTTATGTTCTTGAATTTATTTCATTATCTGTTTTTTAAACTGTTGGCATTCCTCTGGTGTGATTGTGTCTGCTTTGGCAATAAAGGGGATGAAACTCACTTTTTCATGTAAATGCTTCATAAATTCAATATACAGTGGTTTAAGCCCAAATCATGAGGGAGCAATGAAGTATAAATAACACTGCACTATCTTGTCAGGCATCTGACATCTGTTCACTTGAGATTCTGCATTTCGGTAGTCCTCAAACTTATTATCAATGTAATCAATAACAGATTTCCAGCAATTACTATTATCTACTTCATCACCAAATCCTGGGGTATTGACTATCATGAGTAGTAACTGAACTCCACCTTCTTTGATTAAAACTTTGGATTGTTGCACTGATACAGTCTTTTGTATTCTAGGGGGAGAACCTGGATACTCTGGAAAATACAAATAGGTAAGGAGTTGTGAGTTGATTAACATTGACTTTTCCTATCTAGATTCAGTTACTAACATAACTGTGAATTCAAAACCTCTCTTCACTGATTATCTGTTTACTTGATTGTAGAAATTTGCAAATCCCACATAGCTTTCAAGATTATTCCATTAAGCCATGTTGTTTTTAAGTGCCATCGAGTCGGTTCCGACCCATAGCGACCCTGTACAGGGTTTCCGAGGGTATAAATCTTTATGGGAGTAGAAAGCCTCATTTTTCTCCCGTGGAGCAGCTGGTAGTTTCGAACCGCTAACCTTAAGGTTCGCAGCCCGATTTGTAAACACTACGCTACCAGAGCTCCTTATAGTGATGCTTTTTTTTGAAAAAAATGTTTTATTGTGAAGTATATGATAGTTTACATGAAAGAACTTCAGTTCTACATTCATTCCATCGTATATCTTTTCATTGCCATGGTTCCAATCCCCTCCATGCATCATCTACCAACCAAAGGGTATATGCTAGAAACCCGCCCCCTACACTTCCCCCCCACCCCAAGTCTTCGGCCAACAGTCCCTCTTCCTCTCTGGATCCAAAGTCCCCAGACGCTTCATCATTCCACGTCATCGTCTCTGTCTCCATCTCAGGGATCTCTGTTTCTCTGGGTAGGGTCCTGCTCTCGGCTCCTCTTCGTTGATGGTCCTAGAGACCGTCGCTCCTAGACTGGAGAAATAATCACTCCCTTCCTTACAACAAAACGTCTACCTCTGCATTTCCAACCCTCACATTCAGTCCTGATAACCATAATTCACTGCAGTATCATGAGTTACCCATCTGTATTTCATTTCATCAGCTCCGCCCAGACAGATTGGATAGTACTCACTGGTGATTCTGCCTTTATCCATGCTCCCTAGCTCTAGGTTTCCTCTTGAAAGCTTGTAAGCCAGTCACTTCTTGCCTTTGTAGAACCCCCTCCCCATTTGGGTATCCAATGTCCAAGTTGCCTATCTCTGTCTACTTTGTGTGTGGAGGGGATGGGAATGTTTCTTACTGCAAGGATTTGTTCCTTCTTTTGAGTCACTGCATCCGTAGGTATAGGTCATGTTCATCACATTGTATCAGCTCACTCTTTTTTTTTTTCCTCTTCTTTCTTCTCCTGGTTGAGCTCTGATCATCCAGTCATCCGGTCCAGGTCACGTGGGTACTATCTGTAAGTGTGGGTGTTTTTGTGCACATGCCCTCTCTTTCCATCAGCCGGTAGCTCCACTCTCCACTCGAGTCCTCCATGGCCACACCACTGACTCTGGACCCAAGAGTCCCCAGATCTCCTTACACTGCTTGCCAACCAGGTCCCCAACTGATTATCTGTTTACTTGACTGAGGAAATTTGAAAATTCCACATAGCTTTCAAGATTATTCCATTGAGCCATAGTGTAGCTTTTGATGCTCAATTCCTAAGCATAAGAGGATCTCTCACTTATTGACATTCCTTTCCCCCTTGGCTACCAGCCCCAGAACAGCTCAGCCCACAGATTTTCCGAAGCCTTCTACCAGACTCTGTGTCTTGGTCACCCATAATCATTGAACCATTTAGGCATGCAACAGAAAGTAGATTGACCATGGCTTTTTTTTCTTTTTTTCTTCTTCTTAAATGTTTTATTGTGAATTATGTGATAATTTACATGGGAAAACGTTAGTTTTGCATTCATTCTATCATATATCGTCTCATTGCCATGGTTACAATCCCCTCCATGCGTCATCAACCAACCAGGTATACCCTGCAGTCCTTCCCCCTTACCCCCCAGGTCTTCAGCACACAGTCACTCTCCCTCTCTGGATCTAAAGTCTCCAGCTACTCCATCACTCCACATCATCATCTCTGCCTCCATTTCAGGCATCACTGCTTCTCTGGGTAGGGTCCCGCTCTCTGCTCTTCTCCCTTGATGGTCCTAGGGACCTCCGCCTCTAGACTGAAAGGTTAATCACTCCCCTCCTTGCTATAAAAGTATACCTTTACATTTCCAGCCTTCACAATCAGCCCTGATAACAATTATTCACTACTGTATCACAAGAGACCCATCTGGATTTCATTGCATCAGCCCTGCCTAGACAGACTGAATACTACTTACTGGAGATTCTACCTTCCTCCGTGACCTCTGGATCTAGTTTCCCTCTTGAAAGCTTGTAAGCCAGTCACTTCTTGCCTTTGTACCTCCCACCCCCCATTTTGGGTAGCCAATGTCCTAGTTGCCCATTCCTGTCTACTGCGTGTGTGGAGGGAGTGGGAATGATTCTTGTTTTAAGGACTTGTTCCCTCTTTTGCGCTACTGTTTCCATAGGTGTAGGTCAAGTTCATCAAATTGTATGAGAATACTTTTATTTTTTGCTTTTCTTTTTACTTCTGGTTGAGCTCTGATCATCCAGGCACTGAAACCAGGATAAGTGGGTATTATCTGCAAGTGTGAATGTTCTTATGCATATTCCCTCTCTTCTTATCAGCTTCACTCTCCACTCTAGTCCTCTGTGGCTATGGCACTAATTCTGAGCCCAATACTCCCCAGGTCTTGTCATACTGCTGGTCAACCAGGTCTTCACCCGGGTTCACAGAAGTCTATTGAACATTGTAGGGCTTAGCTCACCACTTCATTGCTGTTTTTCCCTCACTTCCCCTTAT
>NW_006408778.1:587658-589194 GCF_000296735.1 Chrysochloris asiatica | reverse complement strand
TTTTTTCTTGCAGGGTTTTGTATATATGTCTTCCCATTGCCTTCTTGCCTGCATGGTTTGTTCTGAGTAGTCAGCACTTAATCTAATTTGCTTGCCTTTATAAGTTATACTTCTCTTCTCCCTGTTCGCTTTTAGTATTCTTTCCTTGTCTTTGATTTTGGAGAGTCAGATTATTATATGTCTTGGGGACTGTCTTTGGGGTCTATCCTTCCTGGGGTACATAGGGCTTCTTGAATGTTTATTTTCTCATCTTTCAAGATGTTAGGGAAGTTTTCTTCTAGAAGCTCCTCAACTATCTTCTCTATGAATTTCTTTGATCCTTCTTTTTCCGGAATGCCAATAATTCTTACATTATTCCTCTTCATGTTGTCCAACATGATCTTAGACTCTCTTCGGATTGTTTTATACTTTTAGCTGCTTGCTCTTCTATCTCGGAAATATTGAGAGATTTGTCTTCCAGCTCACTAGTTCTGGCTTCCATCTCTTCTAATCTGCTCCTTTCCCCTTTCTGCCTGTTGTCTAGTTCTGTTATCTTGTTATTGATCACCTGGACATCTTTTTGCAGGTTTTCAATTGTTTCCAGTGCTGTGTCAATCATATTAGATTGTTTCTGCAACACTTTCCTTACTTCTTCCTTATTTTCCTCTACCCATTTTCAGAGTGTTTGAATTTGTTTCCATATCAGTCTTCTGAATTCCCTCTCAGGGATATCTAGAACCAGCTCCTCCTCCTCTATGAAGCTTTTGTCTGTCTCCATCTAATTTGCATCTGCTTCTCTTTTCTGGTTTTGGACATGCTTCTATAATGTTAATTTTTTGGCATGATTATTCTTATTTTATTACAATTATTAGTAATATGATCAGAAAATAGGTGGGCATCAGGCAGCGGGTGGACAATTTGGGCCCCGGTTGGGCCTGGGCCTCGGGGGAGGGCCATTTGGGCCTCGGGAGGGTGGATTGAGCCTTGGGCGGGCGGTTTGGGTATCTGGGGGCCTGGGTGTCAGTGACCGGGCTGCAGAAGGGTTGGGCCTCAGGTGGGTGGTTTGGACCTCAGGCAGGCAGTTTGGGCCTCAGGGGGCCTGGGTATCAGCAGCTGGACCTCGGGCAGCTTGGGCCTTGGCAGGCAGGTTGGTCGGATTGGGTCTCAGGGGGCCTGTGCCTCGGGGACTGGGCTGAGGGTGTGTTGGGCTTCAGGGGCCCTGGACCTTGGCGACGACTGGGCTGTGGGCCGTCTGGACCATGTGGTGGGTAGGCAATTTGGGACTTGGTTGGGTCTGGGCCTTTGTGACCAGCCTTTGGGCAGGTTAGGCCTCGGGGCAGGCCTTGGCCTCAGTGGGCATATCTGGGCCTTGGGAAGGCCTTGGCCTCTATGGGCGGGCCTGTGCCTTGGGCGTTCCTGAGCCTTGACAGCTTGGCAGAGGGCTTGTCTAGGCCGAGGCCGTGTAGGGCGGGGGGTAGTGGCTTCAGGGAGGTGGTGTATGTGTCTGATGATGTCAACAATGCCTCTCTTTGTCTCTCTGTACTGCGGGTACCCCGG
>NW_006408778.1:584765-585232 GCF_000296735.1 Chrysochloris asiatica | reverse complement strand
CCTACATGTTTACCTTCTTTAACATTGAACTTGTTTTGATCATAGACTGATCTCCCAGATTCTCTGAGTTTGTTCTTATAATTTTGTTCTGTTCTCAACTTTTCCTTCTGTTGACTTAATTCAGGGATTTGCTGCCATGTTTGTCAATCTCTCGTTGTTGTATTTTCTTGGTTTTCAGTCCACAGAATTCCCTTTAGGATGTTTTGTAGAGCAGGGTTGGCATTGGCAAAATCCCTTAGCTTCTGTTTATCTTGGAATGTTTTGATTACATCATCATATTTGATTGATAACTTTGCTGGATAAAGGTTGGTAGTTTTTGTCTTTCAGGGTTTCATAAATGTTTCCCTATTGCCTTCTTGCTTGCATGATTTCTGCTGAGCGATCTGAGCTTAATCTGAGTTGCTTGACTTTGTATGTGACACTTCTGTTTTCCCTGGCTGCTTTCAGAAGTGTCTCCTTATCTTTGA
>NW_006408778.1:582109-584230 GCF_000296735.1 Chrysochloris asiatica | reverse complement strand
GACATGTGCTGATATGGTCATCTGCTTTTGCTTCTTGGACATGTTGAATGTTTATCTGTTTGTGTTTTTGGTATTTTTCATGCTTTCTGATTGTTTCCAGGAAGATATGATCAGGATGTGGGCTTCCCTTTTCACTCTTATTATTGTTTAACTCAGAGTAACTTTCACAGGTCTTGTCTGTTTCCCTGGTATATCACAGTTGGTATTGGTTCTTGCCTGGATTTTGGTGTTTTATAGGTTGTGATTGTAGGTTGTCTGTATGGTAGCAGTTGCTGACTCTTCTTGTGTAATATAGTGAGACAAAGAGTCCTCCAAATGCAGAAGGGGGAGCATATAACAGCATAAAAATACCAATAACAACAACAACAAAATTCTAAAAAAACAGCAACAATAAAATCAAGACTGCTCCTGCAGTTTCTATTCACAGAAAATAGAGAGGAGTCAGAGAAGAATAAGAATGAAGAGAAAAAATTAATGAAAATAAAAAGAAAAAAAAATATTAAAAAAAAAAACAAAACAGTAGCCTAATATGAGCTTTCTTTTCCTCCCTACAGCCCTCTCCTTCTCTTTTCCATGTTAAAAAAAAAAAAAAAAGAACAAAAATCAAACAAGAAAAGTTCAAGTCCTGCTCTTGGGCTGAGTATCTGTTGGCCGTTTGGTTTTAAGAGGTAACTGTCAGTAGGTGACACGGCGCTTCACTGACCAGGCAACTCAGGTAGGGAAGTCTCTGGGGAAAAGGGGCAGAATCGCACATAGGAAACCTCTGTCTAGCAGACAGACAGCCTTTGAACAAACATAAGATCTTATATTTCAACATTCTGAACTCGTTTTCTTAAAAGATCAAATTTTGGAGGAATTACAGGCATTTTAAGCTTTTGCCTGCCTGCACGCAGCTCCCGCTTCCGCACCAGTGCCGGCGAGTGTGTCTGCCCCCTGGAGACCTTGGAATGCAGGGCTAGAGCAACCCCACTTAGAAGACTGCATTTCCAGGGAAAAGGAAGCTTGATGAACAAATAGAGAGGGATATTGGCGTGGATATCAGGAAATTTGGGGTACCCACGGTACAGAGACACTGAGAGAGGCATACTTTACATCATCAAATACGGACACTGCCTCCCTACAGCCATTAACCCCAGTCCTCTACAGCCCCAGCCTAGACCAGCCCTCTGCCAAGCCACCGAGGCTCAGGGATGTCCAAGGCACAAGCCCGCCCACTTAGGCCAAGGTCCTCCCAAGGCCCAGACACTCCCACTGGGGCCAAGGCTGGCCCTGAGGCCCAACCTGCCCACAGACTGGTCACAAAATCTCAGGCCCAACCAAGGCTCAAATAACATACCCACTGCCGTGGAGGTCCAGGGCCCCAAATGCCTAACCTGCCGCATAGCTAGGTTGTGGAGGCCCAGGCACCTGAGGCCCAACCTGCCATGTAGCCTGGTCATCGAGGCCCAGTGCCCCTGAGACCCAACTTGCCTTCCCGAGGCCCAAACCACCCGCCCGAGGCCCAACCCTCCTGCAGCCTGGTCGCTGACTTCGAGACCCCCAGAGTCCCAACTCGCCCGCCCTAGGCTCAAGCCACTCGCTTGAGGCCCAAACGGCCCGCCGCCAAGGCCCAGGCACTACTGAGGCTAAAAATGTAACTCTGAGTTAAGCAATAAGAAGCGTGAAAAAGGAAGACCACATCCTGACCACATCTTCCTGGAGGTAATCAGAAAACATAAAAAAAAACCAGAATACATACTTAATTAATTATTAGGACCACAAATAAATATAAAACATGTCCAACAAGCAAAAGCAGATGCCCATATGGACACATGTCCAGAAAAAAGATAAAATATCTGAGACAAATGAACCAGAAGTAGAACTTCTATCCATGCTGGAAGGAGGACTGGCCTTGGAGATACCTGAGAAAGAATTCAGAAAAATGATTATAAAATGTCTCAAAACTCTTTACAATGCAGTTTAGAAAAATAAGGAAGAAGTCAGAAAAGCACTACGGAACAATCAAATATGATAGATACAGCAGTAGTAAAAATCCAAAACCTACAGAAAGAGGTCCAAACAATCAACAACAAAATGGCAGAAATAGAAAACTCCCTGAAAGGGCAGAGGAGTAGAATAGAT
>NW_006408778.1:579623-581380 GCF_000296735.1 Chrysochloris asiatica | reverse complement strand
AGAGACTCTGGGATGGCAGTCTATGACCAAAACAAGTACAAAGCAAAAGAAGGTGAACAAGTAGGAACAGAGATCCAGACAATGAGAAGGTCAGGTAGAATTCAGGATAAAATAGACTGCAATAAATGGACAGAGAATTCAATGGCCATAAGGCAACCTGAAAGAAAATTAACACTTCACAGCATACCAAGAAAATGAGAAACCAAGAAGAATATGAAAACATTAAAACTATAAGGAAACGAACAAGAAAGAGCACACAAATCATTAAGTCAACAGGGAAAGACAAACAGAACAAAGAAGCAGCAACACCACAAAAATAAACGAATATAATGACAGCAAATAATCAATACCTATCAATAAATACAGTGAACATAAATGGATTGAACGTACCTGTTAAGAGATGGAGGGTGGCAGAATGGATAAGAAAATAAGATCCTACAATATTCTGACTGCAAGAGACGCAATTCACACACAGAGACAGAAACAGATTAAAAGTGAAATGATGGGAAAAAATGTACCAAGCTAACTGCAATAAAAAGCCAACAGGAGTGGCAGTGCTAATCTCGGATAAAATAAACTTTAAGGCAAAAGCCAGCATAAGAGACAAAGATGGACATTATCTCATGATTAAAGGGACAATAGAACAAAATGAAATAACCATATTAAATATCTATGCTCCCAATGAAAGAGTGCCAAAATATCTAAAATTATCTCTAAGAGATTTGAAGAAATAATTAGATGAATCCACAATAATAGTGGGTGACTTTAATACACAACTTTCAAAAATGGATAGAACAACCAGAAAGAAACTTGACAAAGACAAGAAGAACTAAACAACACAATCAACCAACTGGACTTTATAGATGTGTACAGAGCATTCAACCCAACTACACAATACACATTCTTTTCAAGTGCACATGGAACATTCTCCAGAATAGACCACGTTTTAGGCCACAAAACAAGTCTCCATAAATTTACAAATACCAAAATACTATAAAGCATCTTCTCAGACCACAATGCTATCAAATTAGAAATCAAAAATTAAAAAACAAGGAAATCAAGACAAATACAGGGAAACTGAACAACACCCTGCTGAAAAGCAACTGGGTAGTAGAAGAAATCAAACGTGAATTTGCTAAATTTCTAGAAATCAATGAGAACGAAAACACAACATACCAAAATCTTTGGGACACAGTGAAAGCTGTGCTGAGAGGACAATTTATTGCAATGAAAGCACACATACAAAAAGAAGAAAGAACTAAAATGAACACATAACATGGCTTTTACAACAATTAGAAATAGACCAACAGAGGGAACCCACAGTCATCAAAAGAAAAGAAATAATAAAGATCAGAGCAGAAATAAATGAGATGGAAAACAGAAAAACGATAGAAACAATCAATAAGACAAGAAGGTGGTTCTTTGAAAGAATTAATAAAATTGACAGACGATAGGCAAACCTAACAAAAGAAAAGAGAGAGATGACACAAATAACACGCATTAGAAATCACAGGGGTGATGTCACAAAGGAACCAAAGGAAATCAAAAGGATAATAACAGAATACTATGAAGAGTTGTATTCCAACAAATTTGAAAACGTAGAAGGGATGGATACATTTTTAGATAAACACAACCTATGTAAACTTACTTGCAGTGAAATAGAAAAGCTGAACAGAACCATAACAAAAGAAGAAATCGAACAGGCCATCAAAAGACTCCCAACCAAAAAAAGTCCAGGCCCAGATGGCTTCACAGGT